>NC_135714.1:167564521-167621490 GCF_964656455.1 Halichoerus grypus | reverse complement strand
CTGATGTACCTAGTCCCTGAAACCAAATACTAAACCTGAACATTCACCATAATGCTCACCAAAAACTCAGCCCTCACACCAGGTCTCTGGACTTCCATCAGATAGGCCAGTACCGTCTCCTGAACCAGAACCCTAGTTCTAGGTCTGTCTGTGGCCCTGGTAGGACCTGAAACCTAGTTGTGAGGGAACAATGGATTTTGGACACCTAGCCAATGCCAGACTACTCAGGCAGGAAGACAGAAGGAAACCGTGCCACAAGTAACTGCAGAATGGAGCAGGACACCATGATTTTAGAGAAAATTGCACCCTTACCAACACCATCAGCATTGCCCTGAAGCCAAAGCAGAAGGTGGAGCCTCAACCTAATGCTAGTACTCAACTCAGCCCTCAGGGCAGGTCTCTGGACTGCCATCAGATAGGCCCCAACTGCCTCCTGGGCACTCATCCTAACCCTAGTCAGGCCTCTGGGGCTAAATGTGTCTGAACCCCAGGTCTGAGGAAACAATGGATTTACAACACCATGCCAATGCCAGACTACCCAGGCAAGAATTCAGAAGGAAACTCAGTCATGAGCAGTCACCAGGTTTTAGCAGGAGAGCATGATTCTAGCAAAAACCCAAAACCTCAGCACAACATAATCATCCCCTTGAGGCCATAAAAGAGGATGGGGCCTCACCCTAAAACTAGTCCTCAACTCAATACCTAGGGCAAGTCTCCCCAGATACCATCAGATCTACCCCCACCATGTGCTGGACTGGAACCCTAATCCTAACCCTGGCTGTGGCACTGACCCAGCCAGAACTCTAAGTCTGAGTGCACAATGAATTTGGTACACCTGGCCAATGCCAGACTACTCTAGCAGTAATACAGAAGGAAACCATGCCACAGGCAACCTCCATAATGGAGTGGGAGAGAAATGATTCAAGTGAAATCTTAACCCTCAGCACACCATCAGCATCCCCCTGAGGCCAAATCAGAAGCCGGAGCATCACCTTAGCTAATGATAAATGCATATATTAGGGCAGGTCCATGCAGTGCCATCTGATTGGCCCCTACTATCTCCCAGGCACTCTTCCTATGCCTGGCAAGGTCTGTGGAGCTAAAATGATGGGAAACATAGCTGTGAGTGCACAATGGATTTGGGGACACCTGGCCAATGCCAGACTACCAGGAACACAGAAGGAAAGCTTGCCACGTGCAACCAACAGAACGGAGCAGGAAAAAATGGTTCTAGCAAAAAACCTAACCATCTCCAACAATATCATCATGTCTGGGAGGCCAAAGGGGAAGTTGGAGACTCATCCTAATGTAAGCCCTCAAATCAGCCCTCAGGGCCATTCTCCACACTGCGATCGCATGAGTTCCTACCATCTCCTGGACCCTCAACCTAACCTTAGACATGGCTCTGGCACTACCTGGGCCCAAATGCTAAGTCTGAGGAAGATGGGATTTGGGATAAAAGACTGGTGTAGGAAAAATCAGTCAAGATACAGATGGAAACCGAGCTTTGTGCAATCACTGGGAAGGAGGTGGAAAACATGATTCTAGCAAAAACCTGACCCTCAGCCCCACCATGTGCCTAGTCCCTGACACTGAACCCTAACCCTGAGAGTCACCCTAAAGCTCATCCTCAACTGAGCCCTCAGGTCAGGTCTCTTCACTGCCAACGGATAGGCCCCTACAGCCTCCCAGAGCAAAACACTAACTCTAGCCCTGGTTGTGGCCCTGATAGGACCTGAAACCTAGGTCTGAGGGCACAATGGATTCGGGATACCTGGCAGATGTCAGACTACTCAGGCAGGAACACAAAAGAAAACTGGGCCACATGCAACTCCCGGTAAGGAGCGGGAGAGCAGGATTTCATAAAAAATCGAACCTTCACCAACACCATCAGCATCCCCATGAGGCCAAACTGGAAGATGGAGCCTCACCCTCATGCTAGTCCTCAACTTAGCTGTCAGGGCAGGTCTCCACACTGCTATTAGATAGGCCCAAACTGCCTCCCAGACTCATCATCCTAACCGTAGCCAGGCCTCTGGGGCTGAAAGGACCCAAATCTTAGGCCTGAAGTTACAATGGATTTGCAACACCTGGCATATGCCAGACTAATCAGGCAGAAACACAGAAAGAAACCACGCATTTGCAATCCCTGGATGTTGCTGGGGCACATGATTCTAGTGAAAACCCTGATACTGAGCAAAAAATGAGTATCCCCTTGAGGACAAACCAGCAGCCTGAGTCTCACCCTCATGCTAATCCTCAATTCAGCCCATAGGGCAGGATTCCACCCTGCCATCAAATTGGTCCAAAGATCTTCAGGACAATAACAAGAACCCTAGCTTTGGATGTGGCCCTGGCCAAGTCCAAAATGTAGTTGTGAGGGTAAAATAGATTTTGGACACCTGCCCAATACCAGACGAATCAGGCAGGAACAACCAAGTGAACCCTGGAGACCATGATCTAGTGAAAATCATAAATATCAGGAACACATGGAGCGTATCACTCAGGCAAGTTGGAAGCCAGATACTGACCATGATGCAAGCCATCAAATGAGCCCTCAGGACAGATCTCCCCACTGTCATGGGATAGGTGCCTACCATCTCCCAGATTCTCACCCTAAACCAACAAATAGCAATGTCCTTACATGGGCACAGATGTCTGGGAACTACAGTCCACAGTCTGAGGAACTACAGTTGGGATAGAAGACTGGTGTAGGGCAAATCCTCCAAGAAAATGGAAGAAATACATAACATAGGCAAATACCAGGGAAGAACTAGTAGCATGATTCTGGTGAAAACCTGACACTGGACCCCCAAAATGGGCCAAGACCCTGAAACCAAACCCTAATCCTGAGCTTCCCCCTAAAGCTCACCCTCAACTCAAGCCTTAGGGCAGGTCTCCACACTACCATTGGATAGACACCTAACCATCTCCTGAACAGTAACCCTAACCCTAGCCTTGGCTATGGAAATGACTGTGCTTGAACCCTAGTTCTGAGGGAACAATGGATTTGGTTCAATTGACCAATACCAGACTCATCAGTCGGGAACACAAAAGAAAACTGTGCTACTTGCAACCCCCAGGTATGCTGGACAACAGAATTCGAGCCAAAAACCTGAAACTCAGCAACACTGTGAGCATTCCCCTGAGACCAAACCCGAGCTTGAGCCTCACATTTGTGCTAGTCCTCCACTCAGCTTTCAGGATAGGACTCTGCATTGCCATCAAAATGGGCCCTAAATGCTTTAGGACTATAACCCAAACCTTAGCCCTGGATGTGACCCTAACCAGACCTGAACCCTAGTTGTGATGCTACACTGGATTTTGGACACCTGGGCAATGCCAGGCTAATCAGAAAGAACAAAGTAGGACACCGTGTGACTTGTCACCCCCGGGGATGTTAATGGAGACCATGATTAGGGTGAAGACCCTAAACCTCAGAAATACATGCAAGATCTCCCTGAGGCTAAACGGGAAGAAGATGCTCTCCCTAATGCTGGCCCTCAACTCAGTCTTGGGGACAATTCTCCCCACCCCAATTGAGTAGGTGCCTACCATCTTCCAGATTCTTATTCTAACCCTAGAGTGTTAGAATGTTAACCCTAGAATGGCTCAGGCCCTACCTAGGACCGAATGCTGTCTCAGGAACAATGGGATTAGGGACACAAGATTGCTCACCACAGATCCTCCAAGAATGCAGAAGGAAGCCATGCCACAGGCCCCCACCAGGATGGAGCTAGTTGCATGATTCTGGTGAATACCTTACGCTCAACCCCATAATGGTCCTAGCCCCTGAGACCAAACCCTAAACCTGAGCTTTACCCTAAAGCTTGCAGAAAACTCAGGCCTCGGGGCAGGTGTCCACACTGCCATCAAATTAACTCCTACCATCTCCTGGACTGTAACCCTAACCCTAGCCCTGACTGTGGAACTGGCTGAGCCCAAACCCTAGGTCTGAGGGTGAAATGGATTTGGCTCACCTGACCAATGCCAGATTAATCAGGCAGGAACACAGAAGTTAACCATGCTATTTGCACTGACAAGTGTTGCTGGACAACAGGATTTGAGTCAAAATCCTGAAATTCAGCAACACTCTGGGCATCCCCCTGAGGCCAAACCCAAAGCTTGAGACTCACGTTCATGCTAGTCCTCCATTCAGCATGGAGGATAGGACTCTGCACTGCCATCGAATTGGTCCCTAAACTCTTCAAAACTGTAACCCAAACCCTAGTCCTGGATGTGGCCTTGACCAGACCCAAACCACAGTTATGAGGCTACAGTGGATTTTGCACTCCTGGGCAATGCCAGGTTTATCAGGAAGAACAGAGTAGTAAACCATGCTACTTGACACCCCCAGGGTTGTTGCTGGAGACCATGATTCTAGTAAAGACCTAAACCTAAGGAAAAAATGGAGCATTTTGCTGAGGCCAAATGGGAAGCCAGATGCTGCCCCTAACGTTAGCCCTCAACTCTGCCTTGAGGGCCCTTCTTACCACCACCAGATAGGTGCCTAACATCTTCCGGGTTCACATCCTAACCCTACCCATGGCTCTGGCCCTACCTGGGCCCGAATGCTAAGTCTGAGGAACGTCGGGATTAGGGACACAAGACTGATGCAGGACAAATCCCCAAGAATGCAGAAGCAAGCCATGACACGGGCCACCACCATGGTGGAGCTAGTAGCATGATTCTGGGGAAAACCTGACCTTCAGCCCCACAATGGGCTCAGCTCCTGAGACAAAAACTAACCCTGAGCTTCACTCAAAAGCTCACCCTCAACTCAGGCCTCAGGGCAGGTCTCCACACTGCCTTCAGATAGACTCCTCCAATCTCCTGGACCATAACCCTAAACCTAGCCCTGGCTGTCGAACTGAATGTCCCAAACCCTAGCTCTCAGGGGGCAATGGATTTGGTTCACCTGACCAATGCCAGACTAAGGAGTCAGGAACACAGAAGGAAAACATGCCACTTGCAACCCCCAAGTGTTGTTGGAGAACAGGATTCGAGCCAAACCCTGAAACTCAGCAACACTCTGAGCATTCCCCTGAGACCAAAACTGAAGGCTGAGCCTCATGCTAATGCTAGCTGTCCACTTAACCCTCAGGATAAGACTCTGTACTGTCATCAAATTGGCCCCTAACCTCTTCAGGACTATTACCAAAACCCTGACCCTGGGTGGGGACCTGAGCACACTGAACCCTAGTTGTGAGGTCACAATGGATTTTGGACACCTGGGCAATGTCATGGCAGACTAAATAGGCAAGAACAAAGAAGGAAACTGTGTGACCTGAAACCCCTGGAGATGTTCCTGGAGACCATGATTTTAGTGAAGATCCTAAACCTCAGGAGCACCATAGCAATTCCCTGAGGCCAAATGGGAAACCAGCTGCTCTCATGAATGCTGGTCCTCAGCTCAGCCACTGGGGCGCTTGTCTCACCACAGTCAGATAGGTGCCTAACATCTCCCGGGTTCTCACCCTATGCTAGGTATGGCCTGGCCCTGCCTGCGTCCGAATGGGAAGTCTAGGGTAGGTTGGAGTATAGGACACAAGACTGGTGCAGGACAAATCCTCCAAGAATGTAGAAGCATGCCATGCCATGGGCCACCACTAGGGTGGAGCAAATAGCATGTTTCTGGCAAAAATACTGACCCCACACCCCACAAGGTTACTAGCCTTTGAGTCCAAACCCTAAACCTGAACTTCACCCTAAAGCTTGTGGAAAATTCAGGCCTCGGGGAAGGTCTCCATACTGCCTTCAGATATACTCTTACCATCTCCTGGACCGTAACCCTAACTCTACCCTGGCTGTGGAACTGACTGCGCCCAAACCCTAGTTCTGAGCATGCAATGGATTTGGCTCAAAGACTGCTGCCAGACTAATCAGTCAGAAACACAGAAGGAAACTGTGCCACTTGTAACCCCTGGGTGTTGCTGGACAACAGGATTGAAGCCAAAAACATGAAACTAAGCAACACAATGAGAATCCCACTGAGACCAAATGTGAGGCCTGAGCCTCACACTGATGCGAGCCCACCACTAAGTCCCCAGGATAGGACTCCACACTGCCATTGGATCGGCTCTACCATCTCCCAGGCACTCCTCTTACTCTTAGCAAGTCTTGTGCGGCTGACAGTGTGGGAAACATAGGTCTGAGGGCACAATGGATTTGGCACCCCTGGCTGAAGCCAGCCTCCTCAGTTAGGAACACAGAAGGAAACTGTGCCACATGCAACCCCCAGAATGGAGTGGGAGAGCATGAATCTAGTGAAAAACCTAACCGTCTCCAACATTATCAGCAATTCCCTGAGGCCAAAGGGGAAACCTGAGACTCACCCTAATTCAAGGCCTCAACTACACCCTCCGGGCCAGACTCCTCACTGCCATCTCATAGGTTCCTACTATCTCCCAGACCCTCAACCTAATCCTAGACATGGCTCTTGGAACTACCTGGGCTTGAATGGGATAAGGCAGAGAAAGATGAGATTTGGAATATAAGACTGGTGCAGGAAGAATAAGGCAAAAGTACAGATGGGGGGTGCCTGGGTGGCTTAGTCATTAAGCGTCTGCCTTTGGCTCACGTCACAATCCCAGGGACCTGGGATCAAGCCCCCTATCGGGCTCCTTGCACAGCAGGAAGTCTGCTTCTCCCTCTCCCACTCCCCCTGCTGTGTTCCCTCTCTCGCTGTGTCTCTCTCTGTCAAATAAATAAATAGATAGATAGATGATAGATAGATAGATGATAGATAGATAGATAGATATAGATAGATAAATAAATAAATGAAATCTTTAAAAAAAAATGAGTACAGATGGAAATCGAGTTTCATGCAACCTCTGGGAAGGAAGTGGAGAGCATGATTCTAAGGATAACCTGACCCTCAGCCCCCCCACGTGCCTAGTCATTGACACCAAACCATAATGCTGAGTGTCACCCTAAGGCTCACCCTCAACTCAGCCCTCAGGGCACGTCACCGTACTGCCAATGGATAGGCTCCTACAGCCTCCTGGAGGAGAACACTAACCCTAGACCTGGCTGTGGCCCTGATAGGACCTGAAACCTAGGTCTTATGTTACACTGGATTGGGGACACCTGGCAGATGCCAGACTACTCAGGTAGGAACACGGAAGAAAACCAGGCCACCTACAACTCTTGGAATGGAGCGGGAGAGCAGGATTCTATAAAAAATTGAACCCTCACCAATATCATCCGCATCCCCTGAGACCAAACGAAACCAGAGACTCACCCTAAAACAAGTCCTCAACTCAGGTCCCAGGGCAAGTCTCAGCACTGCCATTGAATCAGCCCCAATTCTTTCCTGGACTGGAACCCTAACCATAGTCCTGGCTGTGGCACTGAACCAAATGAACACTGTGTCTGAGAGCATAATGGATTGGGACACCAAGCTGACGCCAGGCTACTCAGGCAAGAATACAAAAGGAAACCAAGGCTCATGCAAACCCCGAATGGAGCGGGAAAGCAGGATGCTAGTGAAAATCCAAACCTTCACCAACACAATCAACATCCCCCTGAGGCCAATCCCGAAGACCGAGCCTCACCGTAAGGCTAAGCCCTCCACTCAGCCCTCAGGATAGGACTCTGCATTGCCATCGAATTGGCCCCTAACCTCTTTTTTACTATAACTCAAACACTAGCCCTGGAAGTGGCCTCGACCAGAATCAAACACCAGTTCTGAGGCTACAAAGGATTTTGGACACTTGGGCAACACCAGGCTAATCAGGTAAGAACAAAGGAGGAAACCGTGAGAGCTACAACCCCCAGCTATATTGCTGGAGACCATGATTCTAGTGAAGACCCTAAACCTCAGGAACATTAGGAGCATCTGTGGAAGCATAAGGAAAGGACCACATAGTTAACTCTAAGAAAGGACATGGTCTAGAAACCGTCTTTCAACTAACATCTTTCATGAAGATAGAAGCATTTACAAATGTATGTGTGAAAGCATAAGGAAAGTGCCATATACATAACTCTAAGAAAGAAAATTGTAGACAGACCTTCTTTCAACTACATCTTCATTCATGAAAATTGAAACCTTTTGAAATGTTCATGTGGAAGCATAAGGAACGTGGCATATACTTAAGTCTAAGAAAGAACACCATATAGAAGACATCCTTTAACTAACATCTTTCACAGAGATAGAAGTGTTTTCAAATGTATGTGTGAAAGCACAGGGAAAGTGTCATACAATTTATCCTAAAAGAGTACACTATATGAAAAACCTCTTTTGACTAGCATTATTTTTCATGAATATAGAAGCATTTTCGTCTGTATGTGCGAAAGCCTAAGAAAAGTGCCATGTACTTAATTTTGGGAATACAAGTCAGAAACCACCTTTCAAATAACATATTATTTCACAAAGATAGAACCATGCCCAATGTATGTGTGGAAGCATAAGGAAAGTGCCATATACTTACTCTACCAAAGAACAATGTATAGAAACCCTCTCTCAATGAACGTCTTCTTTGATGAACATAGAAGTGTTTTCCAATGAATGTGTGGAAGCATAAGGAAAGTGCTGTATATTTAATCCTAAGAAAGAACGCCATATAGAAACCATCTTTCAACTCACATCTTCTGTCATGAAGATGGAGGCACGTGCAAAAGTGTGTGTGAAAGCGTAAGCAAAATGCTATATACTTAATTCCAAGAAACAAATCTGTGTAGATAGAATGCAACTTCGAACTAACATCTTGACTCATGAAGATACAAGCGTTTTCAAATATGTGTGTTGAAACTTAAACAAAGTGCCATATACTTAACTCTAAGAAACAATACTGTAGAGAAACCGTCCCTCACCTAACATGTTCTTTCCAGAAGATAGAAGTATTATCAAAAGTGTGTCTGAAACATAAGGAAAAGTGAAATATACTTAACTTGGAGGACCAAGTCTGTAAAGAGTGAAAATTTGAACTAATATCTTGTTCCATGAAGATAGCAGTTTTCAAATGTATGTATGGAGGCTTAAGGAAAGTGCCATAAACGTAATTCTAAGGAACAACATGGGAGAGAAACCGAATTTCAACTAACATCTCTCCTGAAGATGGAAGCATGTTCAAAGGGTATGTTAGAGTGTAAAGGTAATGCCATATTCTTACTCTAAAAAACAAGTCTGTGTAGAATTCATCTTCCCACAAAATCTTGTTTCATGAAGATCGAAGTGATTTCAAAAGTACGTGTGGAAACCCAGGCAAAGTGCCAAATACTTAATTTTAAGAAATAGTACTGTAGAAAAAACGGTGTTCAATGAACACCTTCTCTACTGAAGACGGAAGCACATTCAAAAGTATGTGTGATAGCTTAAGGAAAGTGCGATGGACCTAACTCTGAGAAGCAACACCGTAAAAGAAACCATGTTTAAACTAAACAATTTCAGGAAGACAAATGTATTTTCAAAACAGAGTGAAACTGCCCTGGGCACGGATCCGATACAAAACTCAGAGGGAGAAACAAGACCATGCAGAGGTCACCTCCTGACTCACCTCTTGCTTCCTGAAGCTAGCACTAATGCTCCATGTGTGCTTTGAATGATAAGTGCTCGACTCTTGGAAGAAACAAACCTGTAAGGAACATGAGCATCAGCTCACACCATCTCTCCACAGGGTGGCAGCATTTGGCAGTGTGCTTGGGCAAAAACCTGGGGAATGGGTCCCATCCATAATTCCGAGGGAGAAATGGGACCATGCCAGAGGCAATCTCCATTCAGCTCTTGTTTCAGAGAGCAACCACTGTTGCCCCAAGTGTGCGTGTAGTCTTAAGTGCCATCCACCTAACTAAAAGGAACAAAACTGTAGAGAAACTGTGCTTCATCAAACATCACCTTTCCTGAGTGTGAACTTCATCTGTTGTGTGCTTGTGTGAGACCATGGGAAATGGGACCCAAACGTAACTCCTAGTGAGAAAAAGGCCTCTGAGGAAGGCTGCTCTAGACTCACCTGTTGATTTAGGAAGTTACCACGGCTGTACCCTGGGTGCCTGGTGCCTAGGTACCGGGCTAATAACACAAAGAATCAACACTGTAGAGTTACCTAGCTTCAGCAAACATCGCCATTCCAGAAGTTGGAGGAATTTTACAGTGTCCAAGGTTGAGAGCCCAGGGAATGGGTCCAATGTGGGAAATCGAGTGACAAACAGGATCGTGCCGGAGGCAATTCTCAGCTCACCTCTTGTTTCATGAGGCTAGTAACGTGGACCCATGTGTATGTGCAGGCCTAAAGCCAGCCACCTAACTCGAAGGACAACACTATAGAGAATCCGTGCTTCAGCTTAAATAGCCTTTCCTGAGAGTGGAAGCATTTTGCTGTGTGCATGCTTGAGAGCACTGTAAGTGAGACCCAAACCATATTCCGAGTGAGACTCAGGCTCCAGCAGAAGGCAGAAAACATCTCTCCACTTGTTTCATGAAGCTAGCACTGCAGCCCCACTTTTGCATGGAAGTCTAAATGCTAGCGTACTAACTCGAAGAAACAACACTCTACAGAAACCATGCTTTAGCTACCGTCAACCTCTCTGTGGGATGAAGCAGTTTAGGGTGTACTGTGGGTGAGAGCCTGGGGACGGGTTCCAGACGTAAAATCAAGGGAGAGACAGGCCAGTACAGAAGGCAGCTCTGAACTCACTACATGGTTAAGGGGCTAGTACCGTTGCCCCAGGTGTGCATGCAGGCTTAAAGCCAACCACCTAACTCAAAGGAAAAACTTGGTAGAGAATCCATGCTTCAGCTAAAATAGCCGCTCCTGAGGGTGGAAGCATTTTGTTGTGTGCATGCATGAGAGAACTGCAAGGGAGTCCAAAGCCATTTTGCGAGGGAGACTCAGTCCCCAGCAAAAGGCAGAACACGACTCCCCATGTGTTTCATCAAGCTAGCACTGTGGCCACACTTTTGCATGGAAGTCTAATCGCTAGGGTTCTAACTCAAAGAAACAACAGTGTAGAGAAACCATGCTTTAGCTACCATCAACCTCTATGACGGAGGAAGCAGTATACGGGGCACCATGGGTGAGAGCCTGGGGATGGGTTCCATACGTGAAAAGGAGGCAGAAACAGGTCGGGGCAGAAGGCACCTGTGGACTGAGCTCTTGCTACCTGAAGCTAACACTACTGCTCCATGTGTGCTTGGAATGCTACGTGCTCGACACTGACTTGGAAGAAACAAGCCTGTAAAGAATCCCAAATTCAGCTCATTCACCTACCAGGCTACTAACACCAAGAATCAATGCTGTAGAGATACTGTGCTTTAGCTAACATTGCCGTTCCTGACGCTGGAGGAATTTTTTTTTTTAATTTTTTATTGTTATGTTAATCCCCGTACATTACATCATTAGTTTTAGATGTAGTGTTCCATGATTCATTGTTTGTGCATAACTCCCAGTGCTCCATGGAGAACATGCCTTCCTCAATACCCATTACCAGGCTAACCCATCCTCCCACCCCCCTCCCCTCTAGAACCCTCAGTTTGTTTTTCAGAGTCCATCATCTCTCATGGTTCGTCTACCCCTCCAATATCCCCCCTTCATTCTTCCCCTCCTGCTATCTTCTTCTTCTTTTTTTTTTTTCTTAACATATATTGCATTATTTGTTTCAGAGGTACAGATCTGAGATTCAACAGTCTTGCACAATTCACATACCCTCCCCAGTGTCTATCACCCAGTCACCCCATCCCTCCCACCCCCCACCACTCCAGCAACCCTCAGTTTGTTTCCTGAGATTAAGAATTCCTCATATCAGTGAGGTCATATGATACATGTCTTTCTCTGTTTGACTTATTTCGCTCAGCATAATACCCTCCAGTTCCATCCACATCGTTGCAAATGGCAAGATCTCATTCCATTTGATGACTGCATAATATTCCATTGTTTATATATACCACATCTTCTTTATCCATTCATCTGTCGATGGACATCTTGGCTCTTTCCACAGTTTGGCTATTGTGGATATTGCTGCTATAAACATCGGGGTGCACGTACCCTTTCGGATCCCTACTTTTGTATCTTTGGTGTAAATACCCAGTAGTGCAATTCCTGGATCATATGGTAGCTCTATTTTCAACTTTTTGAGGAACCTCCATACTGTTTTCCAGAGTGGCTGCACCAGCTTGCATTCCCACCAACAGTGTAGGAGGGTTCCCCTTTCTCCACATCCCCGCCGACATCTGTCGTTTCCTGACTTGTTAATTTTAGCCATTCTGACTGGTGTGAGGGGGTATCTCATTGAGGTTTTGATTTGGATTTCCCTGAGCAGAGCGATATTGAGCACTTTTTCATGTGTCTGTTGGCCATTTGGATGTCTTCTTTGGAAAAATGTCTGTTCATGTCTTCTGCCCATTTCTTGCTTGGATTCTTTGTTCTTTGGGTGTTGAGTTTGATAAGTTCTTTATAGATTTTGGATACTAGCCCTTTATCTGATATGTCATTTGCAAATATCTTCTCCCATTCTGTCAGTTGTCTTTTGGTTTTGTTGACTGTTTCCTTTGCTGTGCAAAAGCTTTTTATCTTGATGAAGTCCCAATAGTTCATTTTTGCCCTTGCTTCCCTTGCCTTTGGCGATGTTTCTAGGAAGAAGTTGCTGCAGCTGAGGTCGAAGAGGTTGCTGCCTGTGTTCTCCTTTAGGATTTTGATGGACTCCTGTCTCACATTGAGGTCTTTCAACCATTTGGAGTCTATTTTTGTGTGTGGTGTAAGGAAATGGTCCAGTTTCATTCTTCTGCATGTGGCTGTCCAATTTTCCCAACACCATTTGTTGAAGAGACTGTCTTTTTTCCATTGGACATTCTTTCCTGCTTTGTCAAAGATTAGTTGACCATAGAGTTGAGGGTCCATTTCTTGGCTCTCTATTCTGTTCCATTGATCTATTATTCCATGTGTCTGTTTTTGTGCCAGTACCATACTGTCTTGATGATGACAGCTTTGTAATAGAGCTTGAAGTCCGGAATTGTGATGCCGCCAGCTTTGCTTTTCTTTTTCAACATTCCTCTGGCTATGCGGGGTCTTTTCTGGTTCCATCCAAATTTTAGGATTATTTGTTCCATTTCTTTGAAAAAAGTGGATGGTATTTTGATGGGGATTGCATTGAATGTGTAGATTGCTCTAGGTAGCATTGACATCTTCACAATATTGGTTCTTCCAATCCATGAGCATGGAACATTTTTCCATTTCTTTGTGTCTTCCTCAATTTCTTTCATGAGTATTTTATAGTTTTCTGAGTACAGATCCTTTGCCTCTTTGGTTAGATTTATTCCTAGGTATCTTATGGTTTTGGGTGCAATTGTAAATGGGATCGACTCCTTAATTTCTCTTTCTTCTGTCTTGTTGTTGGTGTATAGGAATGCCACTGACTTCTGTGCATTGATTTTATATCCTGCCACTTTACTGAATTCCTGTATGAGTTCTAGCAGTTTTCGGGTGGAGTCTTTGGGGTTTTCCACATAAAGTATCATATCATCTGCAAAGAGTGAGAGTTTGACTTCTTCTTTGCCAATTTGGATGCCTTTGATTTCTTTTTGTTGTCTGATTGCTGTGGCTAGGACTTCTAATATTATGTTGAATAGCAGTGGTGATAGTGGACATCCCTGCCGCGTTCCTGACCTTAGGGGGAAAGCTCTCAGTTTTTCCCCATTTAGAATGATATTCGCTGTGGGTTTTTCATAGATGGCTTTTATGATATTGTGGTATGTTCCCTCTATGCCTATACTCTGAAGAGTTTTGATCAAGAAAGGATGCTGTACTTTGTCAAATGCTTTTTCTGCATCTATTGAGAGGATCATATGATTCTTGTTCTTTCTTTTGTTAATGTATTGTATCACGTTGATTGATTTGTGGATGTTGAACCAACCTTGCAGCCCAGGGATAAATCCGACTTGGTCGTGGTGAATAATCCTTTTAATGTACTGTTGGATCCTATTGGCTAGTATTTTGGTGAGAATTTTTGCATCCATGTTCATCAGGGATATTGGTCTGTAATTCTCCTTTTTGATGGGGTCTTTGTCTGGTTTTGGGATCAAGGCAATGCTGGCCTCATAAAATGAGTTTGGAAGTTTTCCTTCCATTTCTATTTTTTGGAACAGTTTCAGAAGAATAGGTATTAATTCTTCTTGAAATGTTTGGCAGAATTCCCCTGGGAAGCCATCTGGCCCTGGGCTTTTGTGTTTTGGGAGATTTTTGATGACTGCTTCTATTTCCTTAGTGGTTATAGGTCCGTTCAGGTTTTCTATTTCTTCCTGGTTCAGTTTTGGTAGTTGATACATCTCTAGGAATGCATCCATTTCTTCCAGGTTATCTAATTTGCTGGCATAGAGTTGCTCATAATATGTTCTTATAATTGTTTATATTTCTTTGGTGTTGGTTGTGATCTCTCCTCTTTCATTCATGATTTTGTTGATTTGGGTCCTTTCTCTTTTCTTTTTGATAAGTCTGGCCAGGGGTTTATCAATCTTGTTAATTCTTTCAAAGAACCAGCTCCTTGTTTCGTTGATCTGTTCTACTCTTCTTTTAGTTTCTATTTCATTGATTTCTGCTCTGATCTTTATTATTTCTCTTCTCCTGCTGGGTTTAGGCTTTATTGGCTGTTCTTTCTCCAGCTCCTTTAGGTGTAGGGTTAGGTTGTGTACTTGAGACCTTTCTTGTTTCTTGAGAAAGGCTTGTATTGCTATATACTTTCCTCTTAGGACTGCCTTTGCTGCATCCCAAAGATTTTGAATAGTTGTGTTTTCATTTTCATTGGTTTCCATGAATTTTTTTTAATTCTTCTTTAATTTCCTGGTTGACCCATTCATTCTTCAGTAGGATGCTCTTTAGCCTCCATGTATTTGAGTTCTTTCTGACTTTCCTCTTGGGATTGAGTTCTAGTTTGAAAGCATTGTGGTCTGAAAATAGGCAGGGAATGATCCCAATCTTTTGGTACCGGTTGAGACCTGATTTATGACCTAGGATGTGATCGATTCTGGAGAATGTTCCATGGGCACTAGAAAAGAATGTGTATTCCGTTGCTTTGGGATAGAATGTTCTGAATATGTCTGTGAAGTCCATTTGGTCCAGTGTGTCCTTTAAAGTCTTTATTTCCTTGTTGATCTTTTGCTTAGACGATCTGTCCATTTCAGTGAGGGGGGTGTTAAAGTCCCCCACTATTATTGTATTGTTGTTGATGTGTTTCTTTGCTTTTGTTATTAATTGCCTTATATAATTGGCTGCTCCCATGTTAGGGGCATAGATATTTACAATTGTTAGATCTTCTTGTTGGATAGACCCTTTAAGTAGGATATAGTGTCCTTCCTCATCTCTTATTACAGTCTTTGGTTTAAAATCTAATCTGTCTGATATAAGGATTGCCACCCCAGCTTTCTTTTGGTGTCCATTAGCATGGTAAATAGTTTTCCACCCCCTCACTTTAAATCTGGGGGTATCTTTAGGTCTAAAATGAGTCTCTTGCAGACAGCATATCGATGGGTCTTGTTTTTTAATCCAATCTGATAGCCTGTGTCTTTTGATTGGGGCATTTAGCCCATTTACATTCAGGGTAACTATTGAAAGATAGGAATTTAGTGCCATTGTATTTCCTGTAAGGTGACTGTTACTGTATATTGTCTGTGTTCCTTTCTGATCTATGTTGCTTTTAGGTTCTCTCTTTGCTTAGAGGACCCCCTTTCAAGATTTCTTGTAGGGCTGGTTTCGTGTTTGCAAATTCATTCAGTTTTTGTTTGTCCTGGAAGCTTTTTATCTCTCCTTCTATTTTCAGTGACAGCCTAGCTGGATATAGTATTCT
Organism: Halichoerus grypus; assembly: GCF_964656455.1. Classification (NCBI taxonomy): domain Eukaryota; kingdom Metazoa; phylum Chordata; class Mammalia; order Carnivora; family Phocidae; genus Halichoerus; species Halichoerus grypus. The sequence goes on along the minus strand of NC_135714.1, from coordinate 167,605,719 downwards.
TGGCTGCATACTTTTCTCATTCAGTGCTCTGAATGTGTCCTGCCAGTCCTTTCTGGCCTGGCAGGTCTCTGTGGATAGGTCTGTTGCCAATCTAATGTTTCTACCATTGTAGGTTACATATCTCTTCTCCCGAGCTGCTTTCAGGTTTTTCTCTTTGTCTCTGAGACTCGTAAGTTTTACTATTAGATGTCCGGGTGTTGACCTATTTTTATTGATTTTGAGAGGGGTTCTCTGTGCTTCCTGGATTTTGATGCCTGTTTCCTTCCCCAAATTAGGGAAGTTCTCTGCTATAATTTGCTCCAATATACCTTCTGCCCCCCTCTCTCTTTCTTCTTCTTCTGGGATCCCAATTATTCTAATGTTGTTTCGTCTTATGGTATCGCTAATCTCTCGAATTCTGCCCTCGTGATCCAGTAGTTGTTTATCTCTCTTTTCCTCAGCTTCTTTATTTTCCATCATTTGGTCTTCTATCTCACTGATTCTCTCTTCTGCCTCATTTATCTTAGCAGTTAGCGCCCCCATATTTGATTACACCTCATTAATAGCCTTTTTGATTTCAACTTGGTTAGATTTTAGTTCTTTTACTTCCCCAGAAAGGGTTTCTCTAATAACTTCCACGCTTTTTTCAAGCCCAGCTAGTATCTTTAAAGTGATGATTCTGAACTCTAGATCCGACATCGTACTAATGTCCGTATTGAGTAGGTCCCTGGCAGTTGGTACTACCTCTTGTTCTTTTTGTTGAGGTGATTTTTTCCGTCTTGTCATTTTGTGCAGAGGAGAATAGATTAATGAGAGAACAAAATGCTAACAGGGTAACAACGTTCCCAGAAAATATACTCTAAACAAATCAGAAAAGACCTGAAGCAGTGGGAAAAGAAAGGGAAAGAGAAAAAAAAGAAAAAGAAAAAGATAAAGATAAAAACAAATAAAAACAGAACAAAACAAACAAGCAAAAAATCAGAATGTGATCAAATATGATCAGACTGGTATATACATCGGTGCCACACACTAGATTTTGGGTGTATTTTCGTCTGTTAGAAGAAAGTGCCTCCCAAAATTTTAAAGAAAGAAAAACTTATATATGTACAAAAATAAGGGTTGATATGATGAAGGGATGGAATATGACTGTAAAGATGGAAATTATAAAAAATTTTATAAAAGGAATTGAAAAGAAGTTGTTTGAAAAAAGAAAAAAGAGGAATTAAAAAAAAAGAAAAAAAAAGGGAGAGAATGTGATCAGGCAGGGGAGTAAGAAAAAAACCATACACTAGAGATTTAGGGTATATTTTGATCTGTTAGAAGAAACTATCTCAAAATTTTAAAGAGAGAACAACTTATATATATATGGCAAAAATACAGGTAACTACTATGAAGGGATAGAATATGACTCTAAAAATGAAAAATAAAAATGTTTTTTAAAAAAGGGATTGATAAGATGTTGGTTGAAAAAGGGAAAAAGAAAAATTCAAAAAAAAAATTAACTTTGAAAGACTAAAGAATCATGGAAAAAAGCCATGGATTCTATGTGCATTGTTCCCCTAGTGCTGGAGTTCTGCCGTTCTCATTGATCAGTAAACTTGGTCTTGGTTGGCTGTTGTCGCTGATCTTCTGGGGGAGGGGCCTGTTGCCGTGGTTCCCAAATGTCTTTGCCAGAGGCCAAATTGCCCCGCCCTTGCCCGGTCCGGGCTAAGTAATCTGCTCCGGTTTGCTCTCAGGAGCTTTTGTTCCCTGCAAGCTTTCCGTACAGCTTTGGAGGTGGAGAGTGAAAATGGTGGCCTCCCAATCTCTGCCTTGGAGGAGCCAAGAACTCGGGGCCCCACTCCTCAGTAAGCCCCCAGAGAAAAGCCATCACTCACTCCCGTCTCCCTGGTCTCCAGCCGCACTCCGTGCTCACCCGGCCTGTGACCGTGTGTTTCTATCTCTGGCACCCGACACTGTTTAGAGTCTCCACACCCAGCAGATCCCTGCAGTGCACTCCCACACCTCTCCTTCCAGGGGACGAAGGTGAGTCTCCCCAGATCTGCCGCTTGTTGGGTCCCTGCTGGAGGAGCAGGGGCCCGACTGTGCCGCGGATCATGGTTTATGGCAACCCCGAGCTGAGAGCCTGCGCCTGGGCTCCATCTCTGCAGCCAGCTTCCCCACTCCGATGCCTGGGAGCTCTGCCGCACAGAGGTACCCCAGGTCTTTCTGTGATCCCGAGGGTCCTGAGACCACACTGTCCCACAAGGGTTCCACCCCCTGCTTAGCCACTGGAGTGACGTCCCTCAGCGGAGCAGACTGCTAAAAGTTCCGATTTTGTGCTCCGTGGCTCTATCACTTGCCAGAAGCGGCAGGCGGAGGACCCTCCTCCGCCGTCTATCCTCCCAAATAACGCATCGGATTCATTTCTCCGCACGTTCTACCCTCCAGAAAGTGGTCGCTTTTCTATTCAGAGAGTTGTTGCTATTCTTTTCTTCGATCTCCTGTTGAGTTTGTACGTGTTCAGAATGGTTTGATCCATATCCAGCTGAATGCCTGACAGGAGATGAAATCCAGGTCTCCTACTCCTCAGTCATCTTCTAACTCACCTCTTGTTTATGAGGCGACTACTGCTGCCTCGTGTGTGCGTATAGTCCTAAAGCCAGGCACGTAACTTGAGGAAAGAACACTGTAGAGACTCCATGCTTCACCTTAAATAGCCATTCCTGAGAGTGGAAGCATTTAGTTGTTTGCGTGCGTGAGAGCACTGCAAGGGAGTCCCGAACCTAATTCCGAGGGAGGCTCAGGCCGCGGCAGAAGGCAGCACAACACTCCCCACTTGTTTCATTAAGCTACCACTACGGCCCCAATTTTGCATGGAAGTCTAATCGCTTGCGTTCTAACTCGAAGAAACAACAGTGTACAGACACCGTGCTTTAGCTACCGTCGACCTCTCTGTGGGAGGAAGCAGTTTATGCTGCACTATGGGTGAGAGCCTGGAGACGGGTTCCATAGGTAAAATCGAGGGAGAAACAGGCCGGTGCAGAAGGCAGCTGTCAACTCAACTCTGGTTTATGAGGCTAGTACCGTAGCCCCGTGTGTGCCTGCAGGCCTAAAGCCAACCACCAAACTCAAAGGAACAACTCTGTAGAGAAGTCCTGCTTAGGCTAAAATAGCCATGCCTGAGGGTGGAAGCATTTTGCTGTGTGCATGTGTGAGCGCAGTGCAAGTGAGTCCAAAACCATTTTCCGTGTGAGACTCAGGCGCTGACAGAAGGCAGAACAGGACTCCCCACTTGTTTCATGAAGCTAGTACTGCGGCCCCACTTTTGCATGGAAGTCTTATCGTGAGCATTCTAACTCGAAGAAACAATGCTGTAGAGAGATCGTGCTTTAGTTAGCTTGGCTGTTCCGGCGGGTGGAAATATTTTCAGTGTGTGTTCGAGAGAGTCCGGGAAATGATCGTATAATTCACTCTGAGAGAAACAGTGACGTGCAGAAGGCACCTCTCGAATCAGCTCCAGTTTCAAGAAGTTAGCACTCTTTTTGCATCTGTGTGTGAAGCCCTAAGTCCCAGGCACCTCCCTCAAAGGAACAAGAGTGTAGAGAAACCGTGTTTTACCTACCGTAGACCCCTCTGTGGGAGGAAGTAGTATACGGAGTACTGTGGGTGCAAGCCTGGGGATGGTTTCCATATGTAAAATCGAGGGAGAAACAGGCCGGTACAAAAGGCAGCTCTCAACTCACAGCATGTTTATGAGGGAAGTACCATAGCCCCGGGTGTGCGTGCAGGCCTAAAGCCAACCACCTAACTCCAAAGAAAAACGCGGTAGAGAATCCGTGCTTCAGCTAAAACAGCCGCTCCTGAGGGTGGAAGCATCTTGCTGTGTGCATGCGTGAGAGAACTGCAAGGGAGTCCAAAGCCATTTTGCGAGTGAGACTCAGTCCCCAGCAAAAGGCAGAACACGACTCCCCATGTGTTTCATCAAGCTAGCACTGCGGCCCCACTTTTGCATGGAAGTCTAATCACTAAGGTTCTAACTAGAAGAAACAGCAGTGTTGAGAAATCGTGCTTTAGTTACCGTCAACCTCTAGATGGAGGAAGCAGTATACAGGGTACCGTGGGTGAGACCCTGGGGAACGGGTTCCATACGTGAAACCGAGGGAGAAACAGCTCCGCGCACAAGGCACCTCTGGACTCAGCTCTACCTACCTGAAGCTAACACTACTGCTCCATGTGTGCTTGGAATGCTACATGCTCGACACTGACTTGGAAGAAACAAGCCTGTAAAGTATCCCAGCTGCAGCTCATTCGCCTACCAGGCTACTAACACCGAGAATCAATGCTGTAGACTTACTGTGTTTTAGTTAACATTGCCATTCCTGAAGACAGAGAAATTTGACAGTGCTCGTGTAGGAGAGACCGGGGAAAGGGTCCCATACGTGAAATGGAGTGAGAAACAGGCTGGTGCGGAAGGCAGCTCTCAACTCACCTCTTGTTTATGAGGCCAGTACCCTTGCCCCGTGTGTTCCTGCAGGCCATAAGCCAACCACCTAAGTGAAAGGAACAACTCTGCAGAGAATTCCTGCTTCGGCTACAATACCATGCCTCAGGGTGGACGCATTGTGTGGTGTGCATGCGAGAGTGCACAGCAAGTGAGTCCAAACCATTTTCCTTGTGAGAACCAGGCCCCGGAAGAAGCCAGAACACGACTCCCCACTTGCTCCATGAAACTATTACTCCGGCCCCACTTTTGAATGGAAGTCTGATAGCTACCTTTCTAACTCGAAGAAACAACACTGTAGAGAAACCGTGCTTTAGCTACCGTCGACCTCTCTGTGGGCGAAGCAGTTTAGGGTGTACTGTGGCTGAGAGCCTGGGGCGGTTTCAATATCGTAATATCGGGGGAGAGACAGGCCGGTACAGAAGGCAGCTCTCAACCCATATCATGGTTATGGGGCTAGTACCGTTGCCCAGGGTGTGTGTGCTGGCTTAAACACAGCCACCTAACTCGAAGGAAAAACTCGGTTGAGGGCCTGTGCTGCAGGTAAAACAGCTGTTCCTGAGGGTGGCAGCATTTTGTTGTGTGTGTGTGTGAGAGCACTGCAAGGGAGTCCAAAGCTTTTTGCGAGTGAGACTCAGGCCCCAGTGAAAGGCAGAACACGACTCCCCATGTGTTTGACCAAGCTAGCACGGCAGCCCCACATTTGCATGGAAGTCTAATAGCTAGCGTTCTAACTCGAAGAAACTACACAGTAGAGAAACCGTGCTTTAGCTACTGTCGACCTCTCTGTGGGCGAAGCAGTTTAGGGTGTACTGTGGCTGAGAGCCTGGGGACGGTTTCCATTTCGTAATATCGGGGGAGAGACAGGCCGGTACAGAAGGCAGCTATCAACTCACTACATGGTTATGGGTCTAGTTCCGTTGCCCCGTGGGTGTGTGCAGGCTTAAAGACAACCACCTAACTCGAAAGAAAAACTCAGTGCAGCTAAAACAGCTGCTCCTGAGGGTGGAAGCTTCTTTTGTGTGTGTGCGTGAGAGCACTGCAAGGGTTCGCAAATCTAATTCGGAGGGACCCTCAGGCAGCTGCAGAAGGCAGCACACGACTCCTCACTTATTTCGTGAAGCCAGCACTGCGGCCCCTATTTTGCATGGAGATCAAATAACTAGCGTTCTAACTCGAAGAAACAACACTGTAGAGAAACCGTGCTTTAGCTACCGTCGACCTCTCTGTGGGCGAAGCAGTTTAGGGTGTACTGTGGCTGAGAGCCTGGGGACGGTTTCAATATCGTAATATTGGGGAGAGACAGGCAGGTACAGAAGGCAGCTCTCAACTCACATCATGGTTATGGGGCTACTACCGTTGCCCAGGGTGTGTGTGCAGGCTTAAACACAGCCACCTAACTCGAAGGAAAAACTCGGTTGAGAGCTTGTGCTTCAGGTAAAACAGCTGCTCCTGAGGGTGGACGCATTTTGCTGTGTGCATGCGTGAGCGCACTGCAAGTGAGTCCAGACCCATTTTCCGTGTGGGACTCAGGCCCCGGCAGAAGGCAGAACACGACTCCCCACTTGTTTCATGAAGCTAGCACTGTGGCCCCACTTTTGCATGGAAGTCTAATAGCAAGCGTTCTTTTTTTTAATTATTATTAAATGTTTTTATTGTTATGTTAATCCCCATACAATACATCAGTAGTTTTAGATATAGTGTTCCATGATTCATTGTTTGTGCATAACACCCAGTGCTCCATGCAGATCGTGCCCTGCTCAATACCCATCACCAGGCTAACCCATCCTCCCACCCCCCTCCCCTCTAGAACCCTCAGTTTGTTTTTCAGAGTCCATCGTCTCTCATGGTTCTTCTCCCCCTCCGATTTCCCCCCCTTCATTCTTCCCCTCCTGCTACATTCTTCTTCTTCTTTTTTTCTTTCTTAACATATATTGCATTATTTGTTTCAGAGGTGCAGATCTGAGATTCAACAGTCTTGCACAATTCACAGCGCTTACCAGAACACATACCCTCCCCAGTGTCCATCACCCAGTCACCCCATCCCTCCCACCCCACCCCCCACTCCAGCAACCCTCAGTTTGTTTCCTGAGATTAAGAATTCCTCATATCAGTGAGGTCATATGATACATGTCTTTCTCTGTTTGACTTATTTCGCTCAGCATAATACCCTCCAGTTCCATCCACGTCGTTGCAAATGGCAGGATCTTATTCCTTTTGATGGCTGCATAATATTCCATTGTATATATATATACCACATCTTCTTTATCCATTCATCTGTTGATGGACATCTTGACTCTTTCCATAGTTTGGCTATTGTGGACATTGCTAAGCAGTATTTTTTAATTGGGCTTCTTGTCCCTACATGGGAAGGGAGTGGATGAAAAAATTATCACTTTGTGTCATTTATTTAGGTATGTAAGAGAAGATTGATTATTGAACTGAGAGAGTTCTAAATGATCAGAGGGAAGTTCCTTTCTAATTCTCCCTCTCTCTTGTCCACCCCCCTTTAAAGAGTGGAAGACATGCTATGTCTGATTTCACATGGAGTTATGGGAGTTTTATTATACAGAAAAAGAAAAACAAAGTATTTTGGAGGAAAAACATTTCATTGGAAAAGTTTTGTTTCCCCCCCCCCAACTGAAGGTAGTAGTAAGCTTCTGATCGTTACTTAAGTTTATTTCTTGTTTTATTTACAGCTTGGATCTCTTTATTGCTTTTGGTAATACATAAAAAGTTTTCATGAAAGTAGAGAATATTTTGCATGATATACATTTAAAAAAACAATATATGAAACTAAATGTCATGATCCATATTCTTATTTCCCTGTAAGACAGTGTGCTTTGGAATACAGGGTAGCTATAGTAAAGTCTTATTTATTTTCAGGGGAGATTAAGTACACCTACTTTTTTCTAAAGATGGCCTAAGTATGAATATTTATATGACTTTGTCATTTATACACACTCTATCAACTATCACATTTTAGATGACTTAAGTTTTCAATAAGTGACCTGAGGATTTGAATTAGAATGAGAAAACCTTCTACATCTTTATTTCAAGAGTGTATTAGGAACAAATTCTGACCTTAAGGGTCAAAGGTACTGGATGGATGATCATGGATTTAACAAGGAATTCTTTTCTGTCTCCTCTTTTCTATTGTGTTTTTTTTTGTTGCTGCACAATTATTAAACCCAGTTTACTAGTGTTATTGATGTTCTTTGTTTTGTTTTGTTGCTTGTGGAAACCTGATTAGAGCTTTTGAGAGTGAATTTTCAGTCAGAAATGATTTATTTTGTGTATCTAAGCTAGATTCCAGCTGTTTGAGGTTTTTCTCTTAGAAGTCTAGGTTTCATAGAGCATCTAGATTGAAAAGGCAGTTCTGGTTAGATGCCTCTCCTAGTCTTTCTTTTTTTTTTTTAAGATTTTATTTATTTGACAGAGAGAGAGACACAGCGAGAGAGGGAACACAAGGAAGGGGAGTGGGAGAGGGAGAAACAGGCTTCCCGCCGAGCAGGGAGCCCGATGTGGGGCTCGATCCCAGGACCCTGGGACCATGACCTGAGCCAAAGGCAGATGCTTAACAACAGAGCCACCCAGGCCCCCCTTTCCTAGTCTTTCTTAAGCAGTTTAAATTCTTTGTTTTTCTAAGTTTCGAAGAATTTTACTTCGATTTTCATGTTAAAAATTGGTATTTAAGCTTCAATTTGTTACACTGATAGAATTATAGATTCCAAAATTTGCTTGTAAAAATGGCTAGTTTTTTATTTTGTTATGTTATGTTAATCACCATTATGTCATTAGTTTTTGATGTAGTGTTCCATGATTCATTGTTTGCATATAACACCCAGTGCTCCATTCAGTACGTGCCCTCTTTAATACCCATCACCAGGCTAACCCATCCCTCCACCCCCCTCCCCTCTTGAACCCTCAGTTTGTTTCTCAAAGTCCATAGTCTCTCATGGTTCGTCTCCCCCTCTGATTTTCCCCCCTTCATTTTTCCCTTCCTACTATCTTCTTCTTTTTTTTAACATGTAATGTATTATTTGTTTCAGAGGTACAGGTCTGTGATTCAACAGTCTTACACAATTCACAGCACTCACCATAGCACATACCCTCCCCAATGTCTATCACCCAGCCAAAAAATGGCTAGTTTTAAGGAAGGAAGGGTTTTTTTTAATTACTTGTGCTTTTCTAATTTCAATTAATCAAATCAGAATTCACTCCAAGAAAAGTGCCACAGTATATATCAAAAGAACATTTCCTTAGTGCTTCTGATTCAGAAATTATAACCTCTAATAATGTGAAGAGACAAACTTCTATGCATATTTACCATATGATTTATCATACCCGAATTTTTTGCATGAATTCTTGCCTTCTTATTTTTTTCACCAAAATGTAAGCAGTTTCAAACATATAGTTTTGACTTACATGACTTGTCAGACTCTTCTGTTTATTATTAAAGCAGAGTTGCATATCTTCCTTCATAATGCTACAAATGTTAAAAGTTCTACACAATAACATTTTCTGGAAGGTATTGGCCATCATTATTCTTAAGACTACAGATTTCTGTTGACTTTCAAAAGTTGTTGGTTTTTTTTAGATAAGCTTTCAGTTTTATCATATTCAGATCATACATACCTGAGAGAGCATCTGTAAAAATCTCAATTCTGTTTTTATGTGAAGTCCCAGTTATAATATACTTCTCATGACACTATATCAGGTTACTTATCAGCTTACTTTTTAGAAAGGTCATTTGTGATTGTTTCCTTGTTGACTATAATCCTTAGAAGAAAAGCCCCCCTTGAAAATTATATACCAGCACTAAAAATATATGTCTATAATCATAATCTTACTGGGTTCAATTGATCAATAACCACCCCCTGAACTACCGTATGGTCACATTAACTTAGTATGGATTTCTATGAGGTTTTCATGGTTCTAATATCAATGAAGAGAAGAAAGTTGTATCTCACATTCTATTATCACAGTATTAATTTTAATCTTTAGAAAGTCACTTAACATACGCAGGCTGTCATTACTTTTGTGATTATGTAGAAGTTCATTGTTCTGTATGGTAGCCACCAGCCACATACAGCTCTTGAGCACTTGAAATGGGGCTAGTCCAAATTTAGTGTGCTATAAGTATAAAGCACACACTAGATTTTGAAGACTTAGTGCAGAAAAAGGTGTAAATATCTCACTAATAATTCTTTTATGTTGATTATTTGTTGATATGATATATCTTAGATATATTGGGTTATGTAAAATATATTATTGAAATTAATTTCTCATCTTTCACTTTTCTTTTTAATATATGGCCATTAGCAGATTTAAAATTATATACACATAGCTTGCATTATATTTCTGTTGGACAGTGATACTTTAGCAGATGTAAGACTAGAGATGATCTCTATGGATCCTTCTGTTCCCAGCATTGTGGTGATTCTGATTGATGTCCTGATTGACTATGAAGCCGTCATTTTATTTTTGATTGTTATGATATTGCTGTCTCTATTGAGGACTTTTACAGTATGTTACTTTGGAATGTAGAGCTCTTGGAAAATCCTTTCTGTTTCTCAGGGCATAAACCAAACTTCTTCGCTTTGGAGAATTTCACCTTTAAACTTTTTATTATGCCTAAATTTTCTCATTTCTGAAGTTGGATCTTTCTACCTGGTAAGCTGTTATCATGCCTTTCTTCATCATTTTATTGTTAAAAACCTCACATTTATTGATTTTATCTAGTGATCGCATTTTTCCATCCAAAACTTTTGACTTCTCAGAGTTTGAGTTCTGTCTTCATTAGGTCTAGAATGGATAATAGAATGAATGAATATAGGATTTAGAGTGAAAAGTCTTAGATTCTAATTCTGGTTCCTCATCTAATAACTTACTAACTTAACAATCCTAGACAAGACAATTGTCTTCCTAAACCTCAATCTTTTTATCTGTAAAATGGATATTATGAGGCCCAAATAAAACATTATGTAAATATTGTTACCACTTACCCATGTTCTTATTCAGAAATATTTTCCTTTTAACCTTCTTGACAGCATTCGACTTCAAGGGTACTGTCCTTTCCTAGTGTCCTTTATTCCTTGCTATTTACTCCTATTATTATTTTAGGTCTTCTCTTTCTCTCATCCATTGATATTTGTGTTTCCACGATCTTTAGTCCTTCTAAGAAACTATGGTTATAAAGGAAAAATAGAGCAAATATCTTATTGCTCACAAAATGAAAGCATCACTTGGGATTTGCATGTAGATTTTTAATAGCCGAGATCATAGATTGAGAGAAAAGTTCCAAATACCAAGAGTGGGGGAAGGGAGAGCACCACATATTGAAGAATACAAGACCCTAGGTGAAGGGAGAACCCAACACATACTGAATACTTATCATGTGCCAGGCACTGCTCTTGATAGATGATTTTATGTTACCTCATTTTATTTCATGTTCACTACAATTTTTTAAGGGAGTTTTGTTTTTTCCTCCTATCTTATAGAGAAAGGAACTTCGGGCCAGGCCATTAAGTAACTTGCTTTCAAGTAATTCAAGTCTCTCCTTATTGTTTATCTGCATTCCCCCCGACCCCAGACCATTGTTTGGTAAGCACTATTTACTTTGGGTGCTTGAGTTCTATGCTAACCGTGTAGATAGAGTTGGTCCAGTGTACTAGTGAAACTAAATGAAATTTGAGTGTTTTTAAACAAGGATACCAGATACGATATTTATGAAATGAATTTTGTACTGTTTTGGGAAACATAGATCTCTAGACTGGTCTTTAGAGTGGGTGGAAGGAGGGTGGTGGTAATTCAGAAGGCCTTCCTTTCCCGAGCTAAAAATGCCAACAGAACTTTCAGGTCTGAAAGCTGCTCAACACTCAAAGTGAAACCCTCTCAGTGTCTGGTATTCTTTCCCACATTCCCTTAGGACCTGGCTCTCACTCTTCAGCCAGCTACTTCCGTTACGGGTAGGCAAAGCTAAAATGGTAATTGTAAATTTGTGAATTATGCTGTGCCTTTCAGGGCTAACTCCAGACTCACTTGAAATGTCTTCACAAATGTGGCTTATAACAATCTGCGTGCTTCCCTCAAAGCTTTCCTCTCTGTCCATGCTTTTCTGCTTATTAGCTCCCTCGTGTTCTACCCCATACATGTCTCTTAGGTTCCACCAGTCCATTCTTCCCTCCTGACTTGCTGACTTCGTTTTTGGAACGGCCAAAAGATGCCGGATACTTTGTGCTTTCGAAGTCTTATGGCAAATGTGCTCTATGGACTCCAGTGTAGAATTTGTGGCAGGAATGAATGGACTCTTGAGAAAGAAATACCGTATTTTCAAGTCCATGTTCTCATACTAAAGAAGGCCGGACAAGACATTTATAATATATGATTTCTAAGTGCACAGGTTTCTAAAGAAATCTTTTTTCCCTTAAGGAGAAAAGAGGCATCTGTTGTATTTCTAGAACAAATAACCCTTAACCTCTTTCTTCTTCATTTTCTCTTTCATTTACATGAATGAATATTTGAGAAGCTCTTATCTCCACGTTCAGACCTCTACAATTTTTCTACTTAAAAAAGAAAGTTATGTGAAGTGTTATTATTACATTGGGTAATTTTATTTCAAACTAAATACCAGAATATTATAATTCTTTTATCCTACTGTGTGATTGTCTTTTGTACTTTCACTTAATTCTCCCTCCTCTTTAGCCTCTTGGAATTTTGCCTCTGAAACTTGAATTTCCTTCCCTTTCTTCTACAAAAATGAGATGCAGAACAAGGCATGGCTTGAAGTCAAAGTAAATTCCCATCTTTAAGTTCTAGCAACCGATACAGGCTCCTTAAGGCCAAAGCCTGCCTATTAGCCACTTGGCTGTTGGGTGACTATATGTTCTAGGAAAGGGTACTGGACTAACTCTAAGAATGTGGAGTGTTGATATACTGTTACCAAAAATTAAAAAAAAAAAAAAACCACTCTGTGTATTAAGTATTTGTCTGGCAGGATACTGAAAACCTAAAATATAGCCCACACATACAAACTTGTTGGAAGACAAAATACATTTTTCACCAAGTTAGAGTCTCATAGTGAGAAAAGCCAAGCTACTTTGGATTTTAAAGTTTTCCTCCCATTTTCCCCTACTACCAAGCTCCACAGGGCCCCCTAATCATGTAGCACTGAAAAGAAAGTACTTTCTGCATTTTTAAATACTGTTACTGCTTTTGACTCCCCAGCATCTCAGTTTACATATGCGAAGGAAAATAAAAAAACTATAAGGAACAGACATTAGCTAGGATGGTATTTAGGAGGGAATTAAGATGTAATTAGAATTACTTAGGTGTGCCCATACATCAGTTTTGCCATCTTTAAAGCAGAACATAGGTAATCCTAAAACTGTGTGTGTATATAAATCTTGTCAGCTTTTTAATATATTCTTAAACATTTCCCAGTGGAGGTTTGTTAAATGTTCTGAGATATTTTCTTGCTAAATATTAGATTATATACACATTAAATACTCTACAATATTTTCCTGTAAAATGTTGCACATGAATGTTTCACCTTTCAAAACTGGTAAAAGCAAGAGTATGTTGCAGAAAGTCAGCTTATAAAAAATGTAGATGGTACTGTAAGCGGTATACCCTGGTTATTTGCTATAGTACTTAATTCAACAGAGCTCAGATAATTTCCACATATGGAAATATGATGGACTAATACAGAAATAGATAAGCCCTTGAAGGTAAAATATGATTTTGACCATTTGACTATTTAGTTGGTATTAGAAGTTTTTTTACTTTGGGTAGAGTGTTAATTATACAATATTTTTTCTACTTAGAACAAAGAAGGTATCTTCAGTGGTCTCTAGAATATGTTCCAGTGCACCTCATACAAATTTGGTATTGATTTGGTTTTTTACTTTGGTTTTACTTCGAAACCTAGAATCAAACTGGGACTGTATCAGGTTTGAGCAAATCATAAAAACTTGTGGATAATTTGCATCAGAATTTTTAAGTTTTGCAGAATCTGAAGGACCGTTCAATTCAGTCCTTTCATTTTACACTTGGAGAAACTAAGGCTGAGAATCTCAGTATGTTTCTGTTTAAGGTTTTGTAATTGTTTAGTCAAAGAGCCAGAACTAAAAATGAGAATCTCAGACTCTGGCTTATCATAAATTAATTATGGAGTCTAAACTGGGAGAAGAATGTTCACTAGAAAGAAAAGAGTTAACCTCTCACTATAGCAGAACATATATATCTCTCGACCTATTTGTAGATGAACCAGTCATTTCTGTCGAAATTCATGATAACCTTAAGACCATTCTAAGTCATTAATGTTGTTGGCTCCAGTAAGTGAAACACTGCTCAAGTAAGAATAGCTGTCTTTCCTTTCTCTTGCATTTCTAAATTATCAATGCCACATGATTGATATCTCAGAAATACCTTCCAGATGGCTTTACTGTTTGTTTACTGAACTGTGTTGCAAAACTGCTTGTTCCTCATTCAGGCTGGTCAGATAGGGTTGGTTTTTGTTTTTGAGGTAAAGAAGACTGTTTGCATATAAATTCATTGTGTTTTGTGTGTGTGTTAAAAAAAAAAACTTCATTGGGCGCCTGGGTGGCTCAGTTGGTTAAGCGAATGCCTTCGGCTCAGGTCATGATCCTGGAGTCCCTGGATCGAGTCCCACATCGGGCTCCCTGCTCGGCAGGGAGCCTGCTTCTCCCTGACCCTCCCCCCTCTCATGTGCTCTCTCTCTCTCTCATTCTCTCTGTCTCAAATAAATAAATAAAATCTTTAAAAAAAAAAAAAAAAAACTTCATTTTTCCAAGTAGTTTGATGAATTAAAACCTTTTTATTTTAGTTTTTTATCTGTGTAGAATTTTACTTTTAATAAAGCTTGGGGGAAAGTAAAACATCCCTTTCTAAAGTTTCTCAAAAAATATCAGGGTATCCCTGCAAACAGTCCCTTTTTCTTCCCTCCATTACTCAACTCAATCCCCCCAAAATATTTGCAGAAGTGGAGTTCTAAGGCTGGTAAGAGCCATCAAACTTAGGATTTCCCATGAGATCCTCTTAGAAGGGATTAAGAAGACTTCAGGAGCCCCTTCTCCTCCACACCCTCCCCTAGTGCTCCATCTTTTCTGTCTTTTGTCACTCATTTCCCTCCCTGAGGTTGATTTGCTGGTTTTGTCATCTTAAAATTATAATGCCTAAAGGATGATAAATTCTGTGTTCAGTGAGTAGTTTTGAGATTTTTATAACTCTTTAATTGCAGGCATTTAATCCTGTGTTTAGAAAGCTATGTGTTACGATGCTCAAACCCTCTGGCGCTTTCCCCGTCTCCTCCCAAAAGACCACCAACAAAACCCCAGGCAGTAACAATGTATTGAGCACCTTCTCTGTTTCAGACCTAACTCTATGTCCTACAGCAGTGCTCTTACGGGAAGTCATACTATGTGATTTTACATTTGAGGAAACGGAAGCCCTCTGAGGTCAAGTGATTTAATCATTAGTCTCTACAAGTTCTCTTGTGCATTCAGTTTTGCAGTCACTCCTACCCTTACCCCATCCCTGGTACCAGGGAAATGTCGATCTGCTTCCTGTCACTATAAATGAGATTCTTTCCCTAGAATTTCATATAAGTAGAATCACACAGTATACAGTGTTGGGTCTGGCTTCTCCTCCACATTTTTTTGAGATTCATCTGTTCTGTTGAGTATATCACCAGTTCGTTTTTTTTCACTGCTGAGTAATGTTCCCTTATATGCCACAGTTTACGCATTCATATGTCTGTGGAATCCTTTCCAGGTCCAGTCAACTTTTCATTTGACAGTTTATGTCATATATATTGTCCCAGATTTGTAAATAATTAGGTTATAACGTGATTATATCTTTGTATCTTTGGAGGGAGGGCTGTAATGTTGGACCTTTTAGATAATGGTGTTAATGTCCTGGCAGATGCTGTCCAATTTCCTCTTGCTATTCGTGGCTCGATCTTTCAACTTAGGGTTTAAGCTGATGAGTTTGACATGGGTAGGGATTATTACATTTTCTTTATAGTCCTCCCACTACTGAGGACAGGAACTACCATACACTCACCTTTGTAGTTTGTAACTTCACAGTAATAACAGAAGCAGTAGTAATAGGTGATATTGAGCACTTAGTATAATAATTATATGAAGTTGGTGCTATTTTTTGCATTTTACCTGTAAACAGACACAGGATTTATACAACTTGCTTGTCTGATTCTGTAGCCCTCCCCTTTTAACTCTGCTGCCTCAGTGCTTAATAATTGTGGGACAAACAAATGAATGTGTAGAAGAATAAGGATTGCTTCATAGTGCTCCGGATATGGTGTTAGTTACACAAAAGTATATAACTTCGTCTGAAATGACTCATTGGTAGTCTTAGTTTTCATCATCCTTCCCTGTTCCCACAATAAATGATGTGACTTTATTAATCATATACACACAGAGCAATATCTAGAACTCCATTATGGTTGCCAGAAATGAGGTTACTCTCTGAGGCAGAGACAGTCTAGATGAATTCCTACTTGGATGGTGACAAGCAAGTAATCGGTCTTCATTATGTTAAAGCACTGAGATTTTTTGGCTTGTTTACTGCAACAGCTAGTGTTAATGACCTTGATTTTATTTATTTATTTTTTTAAAGATTTTATTTATTTATTTGACAGAGAGAGAGAGAAAGAGATCACAAGCAGGCAGACAGGCAGGCAGAGGGAGAGGGAGAAGCAGGCTCCCTGCTGAGCACAGAGCCCGATGCGAGGCTCGATCCCAGGACTCTGGGATCATGACCTGAGCCGAAGGCAGACGCCCAACTGACTGAGCCACCCAGGCGCCCCATGACCTTGATTTTATAGTGTCATTAAGTTTCATACTTTATGTCTGTATTTAGTTGTGGTTTTGAAAGGAGTTATTATTTTTAAACTAATTTGTTAATCTATCAAAAGATATTAAAAATCTGTCTTAAAGTTGATGTGTGGTTTAATCTATTATCTTAAAGAACAATATAAGTTTTTAGATGGCTTTAATATCTGTTGCTTTCAACAGAATTCAGTTTGTAAGTTGACATGTTACAAAGTTTAAACAAATATTACTAAATTAGATTAATTTAGAAGTAAATAATGAGATGAGATTCAGTAGTAGGTCCTGAAAACTCCACTTGGAATATCATTGTTAAACACAAATCTGGTCATGTCATTCTTGTGGAGCATAGGGCCTTTTGCCTTATAGGTAAATTTCAAACTCAATTTGGGGTGGTCTGGCCTGTGCCAGTCTCCCTCCACTCTGCTTCCTTGTCTCCAGGCTCCAGTTACATTAAACTTCCTCAGTTCCCAAAATACTCAATGTTCTCTTTTCTCTAAATCTTATAGATACTGTCTCTCCCTGCTTTCTTCTTCCCCTTCTTCCTTTACATACCACCTTAAATATGGCATTTTTCTGGCTAGCCTTCCATGACAAAGCCAAGGTCAGGCACCCTTCCTTTGTGCTCCTATAAACACTGTGTCCCTTATATTGATACACTTTCTGTAATATTGTAGCACTTTTCACTTATATGTATACCCCACTGGATGGGGAACTTCTGGAAAACAGGGAAAATAGCTATTCCCAGCACTTGGCAACCTGCCTGGTACATAGTCAACTCAGAGTAAATATTTGTGAAATATTGAATGTGTGAATAAGTGAATGAATGATGAATGAGTGTGAATAATGCCCCAATCTACAAACTTTATGGTCTTACTTTTTTTACTCAGGTACAGATCCTAGTCAATTAACAAGCTAACTATATCAGCGTCCCAGTCCTGCCTTTTAGACTTGATAGTTTTACATTACAGTCACTTACATTGCATTTGAGGTATTTAAAATAGCTCTAGGGGCACCTGGCTGGTTCAATCTATAGAGCATGCAACTCTTGATCTCAGGGTCATGATTTCAAACCCCATGTTGGGTATTGAGCCTACTTAAAAAAAAAAAAAAAACATTAAAGAAAGATGAGCGACTCATATTTTAGACTTACTTATGCATATTTATGTCTATATAAATTCATGCCAAATTATCAGTATAAAAAATTAATACAAATTGATATTAAGGACAATCATTGGAAGTTGTTAATAAGTGTCAGGGTAGCTAATTTAAACATATACAAATTTCTGGGCACCTGGGTGGCTCAGTCAGCTATGCATCTGCCTTTGGCTCAGGTGTTGATCCCGGAGTCATGGAATCGAGCCCCAGGTCAGGCTCCCTCCTCAGCGGGGAGTCTGCTTCTCCCTCCCCCTCTGCCCCTCTCCATTGCTCGTGCTCTCTCTCTCTCTTTCTCTCAAAATAAATAAAATCTTTTTAAAAAAGTTTCTCAAAAAATATACACAAATTTCTTTAGAAACTGAATGTGAAAAACCCCCAAACTCTAGAATTGCTGTTAAAAAAAAGAATCCAAAAAAGTTGGTACCCAATTAGAAATATATGAAGTATGATGTTATCAGTTACTACACAGATAAAAATTTCTCTCTTTCAACATATATCTTTTGAGTGACTAATATGTTATGCATTGCTGTAGGCACTTGGGATACATAATTGAACAATGTTAACTTCCTGAATGCTTTAATAAATAGGAAAAAATGGAGCCTAGAACACATACACACACACACGTTTATGCATATATGTAAAATACTAATTAGTATGTTTTAGATAAGCCTATTTCTGAAACCAATACCAAAAGATTTTAGGATTATTTAAAGTGAGATATTAAAGTTACTGTGAAAAAAACTAAATGATGGTAGGATTTGGGAGGAAAGGGGGAATTGTGCTTTGAATTTCCTTAAATGTAATAAACAAATACAATTGATCTTCAAGAATAATATACCTGGCCCGTATGGTAGACTGTGTTATTGTTCAGAAATCTTTGCTGCTCCTCCCTATCCTATTGGCCTCATGCCAGGCCTTAGCTTTGCCTTGACTAATAAAATAAGAGTGGAAATGATTTATGTTTACTTATGAGCAGAAGTTTTGAGTCAGAACCTAGTGTCCTATATTCTCTTTTCTTCTCTGCTCTGACAACCAGCAGATCTGATAGATGCTTCTTCCTCACCCTAACGTCTGAAATAAAAATGACCTATAAGACGAGCCATTGCCAACCCTTGTTTGACATGTAACATGAGCAAGAAAAAAAAATGTTGAAAGCCATTGAAATTTTATTACAGCAACATAACTTCACCCAGTGGTTGTCCAACTTGAGCATGCATTAGAATCACGTGAAGATTCTGTTAAAAGACGATTGTACAGGTTTTACACTGTTGGGCCCCTTAGAGTTTCTGAATTCAGTAGGTCTGGGGTGGGGACCAAGAATTTGCATTTCTAACAAGTTACCATCAGATGCTGAGGTGCTTCAGAGCCCGCACTTTGAGAACTCACCTTTCCTGATACAGCCCGTGAATTCATATTCCTGGATACTCTAATTACTTAATAAATATTACAGCAACAAAATGCGGAATATTTCCCAACTTCATTAATAAAGAAGTAAACTCTGTAAAATGCTCCTTTGATTTGTGGAATATGGACACACAAAATGTCGTAAGAAACCCTAAATTTGGTAGAGTG
Source organism: Halichoerus grypus (assembly GCF_964656455.1). Lineage (NCBI taxonomy): Eukaryota > Metazoa > Chordata > Mammalia > Carnivora > Phocidae > Halichoerus > Halichoerus grypus. Next base: position 167,586,654 of record NC_135714.1, on the reverse strand, counting down.
GATTAGATAACCATGGAAATGACTATCATATTAGTCAGATTCAAATAAAAGGTGCTAAAAATATACAAAGAGTAAAGGGAATTTGAGAAAGAAACAGTCACATCTGATTGTGGGAGAAAATGCCATCCTGATGGACTTAGTAGGAATTCTCTCAACAAAGGAGGGTAGTTAAAGAGGTCATTGCATATGGAAGGACCACGGATGACCAAAATGAGAGAGGTGAGAAAGTGTGAAATGCATCTGAACGTAACACTAATAGAGTTCGCTACTGAGAGACAGATAAAGGAGAGTCTCTTTCAGAAGTCCAGTTTCTAACTTGGTCTGTAATGAAACACAGTGAAGCTTCAGTTCAGTACTGTTTTTTGTATTCATGTTTACATTGAGGTGCTTTGGGAGTTTTTGTTGCTAAAGGTGGCAAATTAATACCAAGGGTAGGCCTTATGATTGTCCAGGAAGTCCTGGAGAGACTGCTGTGAATAATAGCTATTGTCGAAGAGGAAGTGGGTGAGAGAGGCCAGCATGGAGTCTTGACCAAAGGACACTCCCCAGTACGTCAGGTTTAGCTAGGAGACATGTGGAAGTGAGGAAATGGAATTGGTTCCATGCGCTTCAGTCCTGTGTAAAGTCTTTGCATAGAACTAGTTGGAAGAGCATTGCTCTCTGTGTTCACATGTTTTGTGGTTTCTTTTCTATGGCCCAAGGTCCCACTGCTTCTCTGTGGTATTTCTCCTCCACAGGGAGACCTCAGCAGGCAGAAAGGGAGTTGACTGGGATGTAGAATGATTTTAGTGTTGTGTGAGGGTGTCTAGGAACAAACTGTTTTCAGGGAGATCACTTAACCTCTTTGGGCCTTGGTTTCTTAATTTGTAAAATATAATTCTCTCAGGTTCCAGTATTCCATTTTTCTAATACTTTCGGCCAACAAAATTCCGGTATGTGTTAACTTGCCCAATTTCTATTATACATACCACAAATTAAGTTCATAATCTTTGAGATGCATGAAGTACGCTGCAGTATTTGAAATAAATGTATTTCTTTTAGAGTTAGGATACTCTGTAGTGCTCAATCAGAAAATAGTTTTCTAAAAGCTTCCAAAATTTTGTTTTTACTCCATTACCTATAGATGGCGTATTTTATTTTTAGATTTGAACTTTGATACTGAATAAGCATAAACTTATGAAAAAGCATGGCCTAATGTTATAGTTTCAAATAGCTGCTTATTTTGTTCAGTATGAAAACCAATTGCCATTATTATTTTAATGACATAGATACCAACATGCATTTGAAAACAAATTAATGTTGATTCAAAGATTCTGTATAATTGAAAACATTTGTTTTAATCTTTTACAACCATTATGGGAGGGAGAAAAAATGAAAATACTTGCCAGTCTTGAAGTCTTTAAAAAATGGATTGGTTCAGAATTGTGGTTATAATTCTGTTTAATGTAAATAATTTGTGGCTATTGCAATGCCATGATCTTAAGGAACTTGCAAAGTTTTTCCTTGGATTTACATAAAACACCATTTTGATCTTAAATTTGGCTTTTGCCTCTAGTTAATTTGTCAGGTCTAAACACATGCCATTTCCTCAGCAACTGCAAACAGGCCTTTCATGTTAGGTCCAATACAACTCAAATCTACTCCTTTTACAAGTATTTTAAAGCTTGACTAGTATTGCTATTACTGTTTCATTTTGGGAGGGAAATTCATCCTAATTAGCATTTCTTTTAGAAACATTCTGTAGGTGATTCTTGGTTCATATTTAGGACACACCAGAAAAAGTGCACAATAATCATCTGGGGACTTACAAACACACTTGATTACCCGTAACTGCTGCCTGCTTCAGTAACGTCCCTTAGGTTCTTGAGAACAAAGCTAAACACCAATGTTCCATTCCATATGAAATAAAGTACTGTAAAATATTTGCCAGAATCAAAAATAACATTTTTGATGCTCTTGGAGAATTCACTTATATTTAAAGAAATCCAATTGAAAATTAGTTTGAAGATATATAATGTGTTCATGAAGCAAAGAAAATAATCGTCCTCAAATTTCTTGATTTGTTGCTATTCCGACTTTAGATTTTTGTATGAGGTTCTTAAGATAGGAACATAACATTAGTTATTTTGCTTTCTCATATACAGTGCCATATGCAGACTGAAACTGAGCTCTCTCAGTCTATTAGTCAAATAATATTAGATCTAAGAGAAAAAGTCTCTTGTGTGTATGTAAGCAATGTATGTATTTTAATTGAGCACCCCAAGTTCTGAGTAGTAAATTGAAATTGTTGATTTAAGCTATTGGAGCATGCTATGTGATTAAGACAGTGAAGTGTTTTGTTTGTTTGTTTGTTTTTTTAAACAAAACGAAAACAAAAGGCTGGAATTAATTCCATGTCGATCTTTTTTTGTTATTCTTATGATAAACAGGTGTCAACCAAAATTCTATAGTTGTTGATCAAGTTTCAGTTACTAATTTATAACTGAGTACTTAGATGAGTTTCTACACTTGAAAATGGATTAGGAAAATTAATTAGAAAAAGTGGTTTATTCTTTTATGTGAGTTTTCAAAACAAAATAAGAAAAATTTAACTTTAAGTTGAGTTCAACAAAGATGATGCAGATGGCCTCAAGAGCAGCCTAATCCCAGAACTTGCACATCCCTTGTGGAAACATTGACATTTTCATTAACATTAGGAAACCACCAAATACATTAATCCTGTCCAACTCTGCTGAATGGGCTAGACTTGGCATATATCTAGCCAGAAAAGGGAGCCAGAGAAATAAGAATATACCAGGGCTGCTCAGTCTCTAACATAAATATATTAATCAACTTATGGATATACTATAACCTTCCTTTTTTAGAAGTCAACTAGATTCAGGAATATGTCATTTTCAATGCTGTATTGGTTTAGGATATATGATTTTAAGATCTTCCAATGCTGTACTAAAACTTTTTTTTTTTTTTGAGAGAGAGAGAGAGAACGCATGCGAGTGTGCATGAGCGGGGGCGGGGGTGGGGTGGCTGGGAGGGTCAGAGGGCCAGAGAGAATTTTAAGCAGGCTCCATGCCCAGCGAGGAGCCTGCCCGCAGGCCTCGATCTCACAACCCTGATGACCCAAGCTGAAATCAAGAGTTGGATGCTTAACCCACTGAGCCACCCAGGGTGCCCAAGTGTATTAAAACATTTCAGTAAAATCATGGACTTTTTCTTTCATTTAAAAAAAAAAACTATATAAAATTGCATGAGTTTTCTTTATAATAAATACAACAATGAGTCACAAATTTGAAGCATTTAAATAGGCATTCTGGTTCCTTTTTTAACTTTCACATTAAACTTTTCAGTCATATTCACTCCAAATATATTTATGTTTTTAATACCAGTAATAATTAGACAAATCAAAACTTTGATTTTGATTCAGCTATTATCTGTAACTATTATTTATAATTAACTTTATATGTCATTCTTTTTATACCTTCTATATGCCTGAACTTTAAGCATTTTCTGTTTTAAATAATTTTGTTCACATATAATAATGTAACTTGTTTTTGATACTGAGTGACTTAGGTGATTACAATATAATCAACAGAATAGAATATTTTAAGGCTTATCAATGTACTCAACTATTTTAAATCTAATTCATCTCTATTTATTGCCAGTCTTTTAGCATTGTTAATTATGGTTTTGCATGTACTGCTTTTCTCAAATCAAATAATTTAAGAAGATAAATGAAGAAAAAGACTGGACAAAGAAATTTGAAGCTGAATTATAAATATAAAGCACGGTAGAGTAATTAAACTCTTGAGAAGCACTACTGATACAAGAAATTTTGTGTCATAACTTGTAGTCAAGGTTATAACTTTTAGTCAAGGTTATTTTTATTCTTATGAGAAACAAACACAGAGCTTTGCATATACCTTTTTTTTAATGGTCAGAGATGGCATATAATTTATCTTTCCCTTCCTCAAGAAATAAGCAATACAGTGTTTTCTGTGTATTAGCTGCCCAATAAAGAAATGACTGTTGAGCGAATAAAGATAGATGATGTAATATTTAATCAATATTTGAGTTTCCTTTTAATCAATTCAGTGATTAAAAATGGACAGAACTCTGAAATTGATACTTAATGCATGTTTCTTTCTTTCCTTCTTTTTTTAATCCTTGTAGTCACCTAATTATCCATGTTGATTGGGGATATAGTTTCTGAAAATTTTAATCTAAACTATCTACTTTAGTTAGTAATTTTACAAAACTTTTACAACACTGAAGTTGACTACTTTGAGTTTACATTCTCTGCCATTGTGGGGGTGAAATAGAGATGAATAATTTGCACTGTTTAATCTGTTCCTAAGTACCCAAGTATTGATGTTTTAAATGAAACTACACAATATATAAATATATACTTGTAAAAATTTTTTTAGTAATATATAAATAGAGAGTAAAAGGTTATGTTATTTTCATGCATCTTAACCCATTCGACTTCATTAGGTAGCCTACTATCAAGGGTTTCAGATATTTCTTTTTGACCACTTTTTCATATGTATATAAACAACATTTTTACGTTTTCTCATTAATTATATTTCAGCATTGATATTTAATATAGATAATAATGTAACATTTAATCATTATTGAGATTATATCTATAGAATTCCTTCTTTTATTTGATGGTGTTTCTTATCAGGTCTTTCTATAGCAGACTAATCCAATAGTTGGTCTTGTAATCTTAAAGTTAAAAAAGAAAAGGTTCCCTTTGAACCTTTGCAGGAATAAGTTCCACATCAGTAAGTATTACAAAACAATAAGCAAATGTAATAATATTAGTAGCAGGCCAGTAATCTCAAGGCAAATTCAGGGGGGTTTTTTGTATGGTTTTTAAAAAATTTTTTTATTCTCGGGGCGCCTGGGTGGCTCAGTTGGTTAAGCGACTGCCTTCGGCTCAGGTCATGATCCTGGAGGCCCGGGATCGAGTCCCACATCAGGCTCCCTGCTCAGCAGGGAGTCTGCTTCTCCCTCTGACCCTCCTCCCTCTCATGCTCTCTGTCTCTCATTGTCTCTCTCGCAAATAAATAAAATCTTAAAAAAAAAAAAAATTAAAAAAAAAATTTTTTTATTCTCGATGGTGAGATCAATTTTTTGTTTATGTTACTAGTGACAGAATAATTCATTCTATTTTTCTATTGTGATTTCTAATAACACTAGCAGTAAATAAAATGATAAAATAATTGGTAGAATTTCAGAATTAGAAGACATTCAGTCAGTCAATTATGAAGGTAATTTACTTCCAGGCTCTTGTTTAACAGACAACAAAATTGAACCCTAAAGTTAAATGATTTACTCCAGGTTGGTAGTGAAGTTATGACTGTGAATCATTCAAATCAGGAGTCTTTTCCACTGTAGCATGCACTGCCTTCAAGAAATATTTTAAAGATTTATTGAGTACTACATCTTTTATATTCCATTATGTTTACCAAATAAAAAAAGTGGGAAACAAAATAGTTTTCATTGTTTTCAGCTTAATAGAGACCATAATGATATAGCACATGTACATATCAGATTTTATGTTGGTGTCAAATGGTGGGGTGTTCTTAAAGATTTCATAACTGTATAGAATGATAGGAATGAACATCAGCTGTAATTAAAAGTCTAATATGACGATATTTACTTGTGGGAATTTAATGCAATGTAGCTAAGATTAACAACATTTCAAATGTCAGTAAATGTGTTTTTAAGGGAAAACATGCAAAAAATGATAAATCACCTCACAGAGCTACAAAATCTTCAAAAAATGGTTTACTAGTGACATCTGCTGGTGTAATTTGGTAATAAAAATAAAAGTATCTCCTGGAAATAATTTCATGGAAATTAAGCGTGAAACAAAGAATCTTTGTGGGCAAATTGTTTTGTTTTTTTTTTTTTAACTATCATTGACACTTACAATTTAAAAAAAAAATTGTGTTTGTGGGTTCCCCCTCTCATTGGCATTTGACCAAGTATATTATTCTAATAACAGTATTAAACTTTATACTTTCTTCTCCACAGTGTATAATTCCAGCCTGAACCTCTCTAATAAGTTGTGTATCACCTAAGTTGTTTGATATGGTGCTGCACTTTTTCCTCCTCCTCTTTCCTGAACCTTGCACATAACCTTGCAAATGTAGAGATTCAGTAACTACGATTGACTCTTACTAGATATTTATGCCATTTATAGGCTAACTAATAGAAAAGTCTGTGTGTACATGAGTTATAGGCATTATATTTATGCACGCTCAAAAATAAAAATGAGACTTTGTATTAGAGAACAATTTCTTTAGGAAGAGAGATGACTTTGTTTTTTGTTTTTTTCCTATGGAACAGATTTTCTGCACTATAAAATAATAGAGAAATAAAATACACTCAGTCCCTGGGTATTTTCTCTATTGGCACTTATTTCCTAGATGATTGTACTGTGGATTTAAGTTCTACTTATAGATGAATCACCCCTCTTCCTTGACCCCCAAACCTGTACAGCAGCCACTTGTTTCATTAACATTTCCATTTGTAGGTAACAGTCATCTCAAACTTACCATGTCCGAAATAAAACTGATTTTCTCCTCAAACCTGTTCTTCCCGTAGTCTTCCTCACTTCAGTAAACGGACGTTTTATCCTTTTGCTTGCTCAAATCAAAAATATTTTAATAATTTGTAAATTTTCTCTTTCTCTTGTACCATCAAGGAATTCCACCAACTCTATTTTTGAAATACCTTTGGAGTCTTACCACTTTTCTCTACCTCTACCACTGAATGACCTAGTCAAGCCACAATCGTCTTTCCCCTCCTAATTCACCTCTTTGCTGGTTTTTTTTTTTTTTAAAGATTTTATTCATTTGAGAGACAGAGAGAGACAGAGCACAAACAGAGGGAGAGGCAGAGGGAGAGGGAGAAGCAGACTCCCCGCTGAGCTGGGAGCTGGGGCTCCATCCCAGGACCTGAGATCATGACCTGAGCTGAAGGCAGATGCTTAACCGCCTGAGCCACCCAGGCACCCCTCGCCTCTTTGCTGTTAACCTTGCCTTCCTGTGGTTTGTTTTCCAATGAGCAACCAAAGATTATCTTAAAATTTAAGACAGGTCTTTGTCACTCTTCTGCTGAGGTTTTGTTTTGGTTTTTTTTTTACCATGCCTAAAGGGCCCTACCAAGAACTTTGGACCACTGCTTCCCTCCTCCACTGTGACTGTGACCTCCTTTCCTACCACGGCTTCCCTCCCCTCTTTTGTTCCAGCTACAGTAATCTACTTTGCTGTTCTCCTTCAGTGCCACGAAAACTCCTAGTCAGGAGCTTTGTGCTTGCTCTTCCTTCAATCAGATACTCTTCCCTCCATCCTGTAAGGCTTCTGATCACATCATCAAATTTCACCTTCTTGGAGAGGCCCTTCTGGATTACACTACCTAAGATAAGAAGGCCCGACCACATCTGTTTATCCTCTTCCCCTGCGTCGTGTTTTGCCATAGCACTTATCACCACCAGATATATTTACTTGTTTTCCTCGTACCTTTCCCTGGCCCAGAATATCACCTGTATGGAAACAGAGATTCTGTATTGTCCGCTGTTACCTCCTTAGATCTGAAACTAGTGCTTACACATAGTAGGCATTCAGTCAGTATTTGTTGAGGAAATCAGTGAGCCTTTAGACGTGAATGTAGAAAGTAATTTGATTTGCATTATAATAACTGGATCTGTTAAATAGTGAGGCCCCTTCTAACGGGGTCTGTTCTGTATAAATCTTTCTGTGCATACCATACTTTTTACATTTAACTCAGATTACGATAGTGTTTCATAGTTAGGCTAAGGCTCAGACAATACTCTTGGTATCAAAATGCAGGGCGATATTATTATTTTAAAGATTCTTTTTAGGGGAATAATTACTTTTTTGTTCTTTTGACATAGACATCTGACCCTCAATTACATTAACAGACCTTATACACATGAATGGAAAGAAGAATAACCCCTTTTGAATTCAGGCTAAGACTTTATCAATATGAAGTGCTTCCCACAGGGTTCTGCTGAAAGAACCAAACTTCCATCATAATGAAATTGCAAATTCATTTGTACATGCCCTTTTTTATTTGAAAGCTACTTTTTGATGTTTGGTCTGCAATTAGATTTATTGTTTAAGGTCACAAATATGCAATCCTGACTAGACCAAGTTGTCAGAATCCTTTATCTATTCAGCATTGCACAAAGATAAATGGCTATCTCTTAACAATAGCATACCAAAGCCAAAATTTGTTCCCACTTGTATATAATCTTAATCAATCTGCTGCTTTCTGTTTTCCAGTCAGTAGACGCCTAGCCTAACCCGCTCACCACCCCACCTATCTAGAAATTGCCCAATTATGGGTTTTAAATTACTGAGAAACACTTCAGATGGAAAAAAGATAAGTTTAAGAATGTTAATGCTATCATTTTCTCATGCATATTTTTAGCTTAACATATGAATTCTTTTGCCTTTACCCTCATTCTGTGTGGGGTGAGTAATTATGTAGTATGTTAGCTAAATTCTGTGATTACATTTCTCACTGTTAACATGATCGCAAAGTAGATCATGTTTCTTAATTAAAATGAATTCTTAAGTGTTTTAAAAGATCTATGCACACGAATTAAATTCTTTTCTGAGATTCTGTGTGTCCCCCAGTAAAAATATCTACATTTAGACTTGTTCAGAAGGACTTCTTATATTTTTATGCATTTCCTTTGTGACCTTTCATATAAAAGGTATACTGAGAGAGTTGCCCAATTAGATTTGAGGCTGTACTTTTTATCCAAGAATATCCAGTGTCTAAAATTAACATACATTTGAGCATCATTGTATCACCAATCTCTATAGTTTCTCCAAAGGATTCTGATACTAGATATACAACAATTCTTTAGTAACTTGATCATACTTATAAAGCAGGCCATTAAGACTAGTATAGTAATGTCCCCATTTTAAAATCTTGTTTAAATATTTTTTGCAGATCTGAGAATCTTTTTTTAATTGTCATGCAGTTTGAACCTTCCCCCAGTTAAAAGGAATACACTATTTCAGAAGGAGGTATAAGAGAAAACCACAGTTTTTAAGTCAGAGGAACTTTTTTTTTCCTGAATTCCGACTATTATTTATTTTGTGACCTCTTGGAAGTTGCCCGTTTTGGGGGAGGGGGCCTCTGCCCAGCTATAGAATAGAGAAATACTTATTCATAGAGGTGTGATATAATTAAATGAGACAACACATATAAAGTGCCCAAAACAATGCCCAGCAATAGTAAATACTCAATAAATATTATTTGAACTCCTGCCTCTGTGCCCTCCCCTTACCCCCACTCTGTTCCCGTTGCTATGTTATCCATTCTGATTGGGCTTACTCAAAAGTTAAAACTGTTGAACTAAACTTGAAGCCTTTTTGTGCCTGCCAGCTCTACATTGCTCTGCATTCACTGAATTAATAAGTAGGGAGAAGTCAGGACCTTGAATTGATCTATTCATAATACCCAGCAGGTGTATGTGGCCTTTTCTTCTCAACAATTTGCTCCCCCAGGGATTGGGTAAAATGAATATTCCACTCTGAGCCTTCATTTTAAGTCCACATGGAGCCCTTAGAAGATTTACTTAAATCTCTCTTCCACCTGCAAATAGGAGAGTTGAGCCTTAAATTATGTTAATTTGACATAGGAAATTTTAATCATCCTGTGTAAGATGGCTTGCTTGTTTGTTGCATTTGTACTGCTCAGATCACTGAGTCCTAAAAGTTTCACCTTTTAAAAGTAATCTGTTTCAGGGGCGCCTAGGTGGCTCAGTCGTTAAGCATCTGCCTTCGGCTCAGGTCGATCCCAGGGTCCTGGGATTGAGCCCCACATCGGGCTCCCTGCTCGGCGGGAAGCCTGCTTCTCCCTCTCCCTCTCCCCCTGCTTGTGTTCCCTCTCTCGCTGTCTCTCTCTCTCTGTCAAATAAATAAATAAAATCTTTAAAAAAATAAAAAAATTTTAAAAATAAAAGTCATCTGTTTCAGAATAAATTTTAATAGCTACTTAATATACTACTTTATATCTCAAAAATTGTTACTTTATCATAATTGTTATTGTTTTAGGTGCAAAGATGGTTTGAAAGGATTTACATTCTCTGCTCTTAGGTAAGTAGTTTATTTACCTTATGTTAAGAGAGAATTTGCAAGTTAACTTTTTCAAAAAGTAATATTATTGCGCATAATTACAATAGATGTTTATCGACTCAGTTTTCTAGCCCAAAATAATTGCAGGAGTCACAGTCACTTTTACGATATTTTATTAAAAGAGTCTAATTTATTGGATTTCTTTCCCCCTAAAAATCAGTCAATCAACAACTGTTTTTGGAGGTGCCTGGGTGGCTCAGTCGTTAAGCGTCTGCCTTCGGCTCAGGTCGTGATCCCAGGGTTCTGGGATCAAGCCCCACATCGGGCTCCCTGCTCAGCGGGAAGCCTACTTCTCCCTCTCCCACTCCCCCTGCTTGTGTTCCCTCTCTCACTGTGTCTCTCTCTGTCAAATGAATAAGTGAAATCTTTGAAAAAAAAAAAAATCAACAACTGCTTTTGGGACCTATTGTGTGCCTCATATCACTGGGTGTTAGGAAAGAATTAGAAGAACTCTCTCTTCAAGGAGCATTGGAAAAACAAAGCTACATGTGAATAATTACTGCAAAATTAAATACTGAATTGTGTGGTACCACATTATGGGCTTCGTTAGGACAGGGCTCATGTCAGACACATTTTGAATCATAAGCTTCACTAGAGTCACTAGAATCTGCTTTTCACCCTGTATGCCATCTCTTGCCATAGTTATTGGCCGATAGTAGTAGATAGTGTAGAAAAGTTGGTTGGCAGCACTTCCATTGTATTTTACAGTTCACCAAGCATTTTCACATAGATTAGAAAATTTTCACAGCAGTTCTGTGAGATGGGTATTTTTATGCCCATGTGACGTGAGGCTTAGAATACTTAACTAATTTAATGTCACACAGTGACTGCATATACTTACTTGAAACCTAATGCTCTTCCAGTTTGTATTATAAATGTTGCCTCTTTTATTCTCCTAAGTACATATAGTAGATGCTTAGTGAAGATTAGGTGTGGAGTATTTATTATAAATATAGGAGGGAAAAATTAGGGTAGCCTTCGGTATGCTAGAAGATTTCATATGACTGTCTTTTTTAGGTTATTTTGAGGATCAAATGAGTTAATGCATGAAAAGTGTTTAGAACTGTGCATGGCACATAGTGCTCAAGAAATGTTGGCTATTACTGTTATTATTATTCTTATGGGGATAAGCCTTAAACTGCACTTGAAGGATAGCTTTAGAGAACTAGAAGGGAAGAGGAGGAACCTTCTGGGTAGAAGTGAATAATGTTAGCAAAAGTATGAAAATTATAAACATGAAATATGAGGTAAGAGTGGGAAAATCAACTTAATTGGTATGAAAAGCTTATTTTAGGGATCATAAGGTTTTGTGGGGTTTTTTGATTTTTTAAATGATGGTCAGAGCAGGGCCAGATTTTGGAAGACCTAAACAGAAAAAAAAGAAGACAAATTTGAATTTGATAAGATGGGCAGTAGAGAGCCACTAAAGGGTTTTGAGCAGGGTAGTTGACATTGTTTCAGAAAGATTAGTCTGGCCACAGTATTTGGGACAGACATTGTGAAAGAGAGAATCAGAAGGAAGAAAGATGAAGTGATAAGGACTGGGATTTGGCGACAGTGGAGGATTAAAGAGAAAGAGGCAAAGTTGAGACTGGTGTCGAAGGAAATGAAGACCTACTGATTGATATTTTCCTTCTTCCTCTTTCCCTCCAATCCTTGCTACGAGCCAAGTTTTGAAAACCTAAGTACATGAAAAAAGGTGCTATTAACAGAAAATCAGATGGTGTGCAAGGAAGCTAGTTTGGGAGGGGACAAATTGAGTCCCCTGTGTGAATAAGAGTATCTTTGGTTGTGGAAACTCTGTGGTAACAGTAACTAAGTCATAATACACAGCGGTAATTTTTTCATATTATATTTTTCATTGAAAGATCATGAAACATTTCAGAAAATAACTTTTTGTTGTTGTTGCATTGAATGTGAAGATTCTATGTTATGTCAAAAGTTTATAACAAAACCAAAAGTTGGTTTTCCTAAAGAGAAAACTTTGCCTTTTCCCGTGTCTCTCCATAGGCTCCCAGAATCCTTACAGAAACTCAAAATGTATCCGATATTTTTGTGTCTCTTCGTCAAATCCACTCAAAATAAGGGGCTGGATAACTATTTGCACTTAGAATTTACTCTGTATTATAGGAAAATATTCTGGAAAAAAATGGTTATTAATTCTTGCTAAGTTAGTAGAAGTTATGAGAACAGATAGAGTCAAGGATAGAGTCAAAGGCTGGGAACCAGTTCAGGAGCCTTATGGTAAACCAAACCTGCATCAGCATAGTTTAATACTTAGAAGTGTATAGGCAGCTTAGTGATTAAGAGCCCAGGCTTTAGAGTCAGACAGTTTTTTGGGTCCAAGTAATTGTTTTTGGATGTGGTCAAATGCTTTTTCATGCTAACTCTCACGGAAATGATGGCACCTACTTACTTCGTAGTGTTGCTATGAGGATTAAATGATTTAATCCTCTGTACTGTCCTGTCATATAGTAAATGTTCAGAAAATGCTCATTATTACTATATTTGATCATTCAGTATGTATTAATTAAATTTTTACTATGTGCCAGTCCCTGGGGTGAAATAGGTGAAGGAGATTAATAGTACACTTATCTTGATAAACACTGAATAATGTTGAGTCAGTGTATTATGCACCTGAAACTAATATAACACTGTATGTTAACTATGCTGGAACTAAAATAGAAAACTTAATAGAAGAATTTATTGCATTATTAAAGAAATGGCTGTCAGCATTTTCTTATAAAGGATAAGATTTTATTTAAATTTTGAAAAACATTATTTCAAATGATAAGGTACTCTCCAAAATGTATTTGTATATTAACAGAATCAGGATGGGTTTTTTTTCCTTATTGTCTTTTTCCTTTTATTTTTTAAAGGTGAAAATGCCTCACATTGTGCTCTTTTCTTTAGGTTTATTGTAGGGAAGGAAGAAATTCCCACACATTCTTATTCACCAGAAGCAGCATATGCAAAAGTGGAACAAAAGACAGAGAAACATGAAGAAAAGCCAAGAAGATTGAATATAATTGCTCTAATCAGGAAACTTGTGGATTCAGTGTAAGTTTTTTATCTTGATATTTAGCACACTGTGTTACTGTTTTATATGATATTTGTACTTTGCCAAGGTGTTTTATTTTCTTTTCAGTAATGATATACATATATATCATATCTATCTTTTTTTTTTTTTTTTTTTTTTACCAGAAACAGTGCATAGAGTTTTATAAAAGGCACATAATGGCAAGTCAGTGTTATTTATTATTTTTGTCTGGACTATAGACCAACATATGCCTTTAGAATAGATTTATATGAACTTGTAATAGTTTTCTATGTCAAACTAGACACAGTTGTAGGAGGCTAGAATGGGGAACTTTAGGAAACAGGTTAATATGTGCTAATCAAATATTCCAAATGTGGAAAGGAGAAAGAAAAGTTCTGGGGCACATTCAAGAAGATAGAGGAATAATAAGGAGCAAACCTTACATAAATGTTTTTTGTAAGAGTAGAAATTTTCAGGGCTTTGGAAATGGAATAAAACATCTTTATTTGTATATTATACAAAGAAGTCTGAATTTCATACAAATAGTATTTGTTTTTTTTGGTTTTTTTTTTTAACTTTGTCCTTTTTTTGTTGTTGTTATGTTAGTCACCATACAATACATCATTAGTTTTTGATGTAGTGATCCACGATCCATTGTTTTCGTATAACATCCAGAGCTCCATGCAATATGTGCCCTCCTTAATACCCATCACTGGGCTATTTCAAGTATAGGAATTATACTTCTATATAATATTAAAATACATCTATAATTAATAGAAAATTTAGTGATTTAAAATTAGAACATCAGTTAATAAAAATAATCTTTGTAGTGATATTTTAGAGAGTGTTGAATGAATAGCCAATATAGAAAGTTAGGGATCAGTTATGGGAAGCTGAAGCCAATAAATCAGACCTTAGACTCTCATTTCACCCCTGCTGGCTTTGTGACTTTGGGCAAGTGATTTAACCACTCTGGACCCTAAAGTCCTCATCTGTTAACTTGGGTTAATGATCTCTGTTATGGAGTGTTGCGTCCATTAAATGAAATAACATGTGAGTTGCCTCACGTACATGAGCACAGAGTAGGTGCTCAAAATTTTTACTGTATTTAAAGACTTTGTCTTCATTTTAGTATACAGCAAATACAGAAGGTAAGAGGGAGGGAAGGAATAACAGATGGCAGGAATAATTGTGGTAGTAAACTTTTTTAAAAAATTTATGTATATCCTTTTTTTTTATCATGATAAGTGCACTCCTTAATCCCCATCACCTGTTTCACCCATATCCCTAACTACCTCCCCTCTGATAATCAGCAGTTTGTTCTCTGTAGTTAAGAGTCTGTTTCTTGATTAGTTTCTCTCTTTTTTTTTTCCCTTTGCTCATTTGTTTCCTAAATTCCACATATGAGTAATATGGTTGAATATTACTGTGTGTGTGTGTGTGTGTGTGTGTGTGTGTGTGTGTGTGTACCACCTCTTCTTTATCCATTCATTGATTGAAATGGGCTGCTTCCATAATTTGGCTATTGTAAATAATGTTGCAATAAACATAGAGATGCATATGTCCATTTGAATTAGTGTTTTGTAATTTTTGGGTAAATAGCCACTAGTGAGATTGGTAATGAACTTCTTAATTCTTAAGCAAGTTCAAAATAGTTACTGATCACCTGAGTGAAGAAAAGAGACAAGGAATCCCTATTCATGGAAATCATGTCACCATGAATCAGAGGGGAATGCGGAGACGGGAATGCAGAGAATGTATTATGTGGGTGAATGATGCCTTGGGTATCAGAACTAATCAGGTCATGGCAGAACTTGTCAGACTTGCCTCCGTGAGTCCACTGCTGTGGAAGCAGATGCAGGGTAATACATAAGCAGAGCAGATAAGACAGGAGATGGGGAGTCCAGGTTTTGAGAAGTTTTAATAACAGACTGAGGGAAGATTAAATGACAGTATAGCTGATACCAGAATTGAACTTCACTAGCAAAGAGAGTTTAACGATTTCTGTGTAGTTCCAGTAGCACTGGCTGAGGAATGCCTTTGAAGGCGACACTTAGAAGTATGAAGAGTGATGGTTTACACATGGCCACCCCTCTCTGATTTACCTCTTTTAGGTCCCAGCTTTAATCCCTCAACTTCACATGGCCAGATATGTCCCATCATCCTGATGACATAAGGGCTACGGGCAGCAGGAATCCCTGCCGTCCCCCTTGTCTGTGAAGGGCTACACGTATATGCCAGCTGTGGTGCAGAATTGGATTTCCGAAAGGGTTTTGCTAATCAGTTTGCAAATGGAATTAAAGAGGTGTGGAGCCAGAATATCACTCTACACATTATTGTTACAAACAAGAAACTTAATGTGTTCCAACCATGAGATAATTAATTAACTGCAGTCTGCAAGAATTACAAAGACTACTCATTTTGGAACATGAGCACTTCATAGAGAAAGGGGGAGAGCCAGACCCCTGTTAGATATTTTACTTACTTTTTTACGCCTCAATATAGTCCTGGAGTCAGCATACCAAATAATTAAAAATCTATGTGTCTTGAACAGTAACCCCCCCAGCAGAAACATTTACTAAACACCAGAGGACCAAGTGGTTTGCATTTAAATCACAAATAACCTACTTTTGAATTCCCACATGATCTATTACTCTATTTATTTTAAAAACTGAATTTTGAATTCTAATACCGTATCATGTTTCTTTTCCAGATGTTTTCTCTCAAATATAATTAAGTATAAATTCCTGTAACCTGAGCACTTTCTCATTATGATTGTTGCTCAAGTACTGACTTCATGGGTGACTTATGACCGTTATACTCTACAGTAAGCAACTTAAAGCTTCCAAAAGGTTTGGCAGAGTATAGAGATAATATATTACATATTTTTCATATTTAGTCACAAATATTTACCAATGTTTTTTCTGTTCTGCATTTAAGTATTTTGACTGCAGTCACATATTTTATGCACTGTGTCAAATGGTGAACTGAAAAGAAAAAAAAATCTGTTATCTTTGCTTTTTTATGTCCTAAGAAACCAAAAGATGCATGCATTTAGAAACAAGTAGGTAATGTTTTCTGCTTTTTTGGTTAGAGAGTGTTAAGCACATCTACACACATACACATCATTTATTATTTTTGTCTTATTTCAGATGTAAGCATGGACCAAGGCATAGGTGTTGCAAACACTATGAAGATAATTGCATCTCTTATTGCATTAAAGTAAGTATATAAAAGTATCACTGTTAGCCATGGGGAATATATATAGAAATAACTTTTTAAAGATTGTATTTATTTGAGAGAGAGAAAAAACATGAGTGGGGGGAGGGGCAGAGGGAGAGGGACAAGTAGACTCCCTACTGAGCACAGAGCCAGATGCTGGGCTTAATCCAGGACCTGAGATCATGATCTGAGCCAAAGTCAGACACTCAACTGGCTGAGCCACCCAGGCGTGCCCCATATAGAAATAACTTTTGAATTAAAGCATGATTCCAAAGTAAATGGAAAAATAGACAGTAATTGCTATCATTCTTTGCATTTGACTTGAAGAATGAGAAATTTGTGAAAAATAGATAACAATTTAGCTTTTAGTATTCATTTACCAGATCCTTGGTTAATTAATTTTAAAATTCGCTTATTTAAAAGTTAGTGAAGGGGTGCCTGTGTGACTCAGTCGGTTAAGTGTCTGCCTTCAGCTCAGGTCATGATCCCAGGGTCCTGGGATCAAGCCCCGTTTCGGGCTCCCTGCTCAGGGGGAGTCTGCTTCTTGCCCTTCCTCTCCCTCTGCCCCCTCCCCTGCTCATGTTCTCTCTTTCTGTCTCAAATAAATAAAATTGTATAAAAAAATCAGTGTAAAACTTTTAAAGTAGAAGAGAAGGTGAAGCAACAACAGCAAAAAAGACAGAAAAATAAAGTTATTAAAATTTATATGTTGTAATGTGTTCTCATTAGAATGCGTGCTAGAACAAGGTCCCTGGGGTATGCTGTCTACTAGTGGATCAGCAGTCATACACATACCCTGTGCGCAATCTGATACAGTGGCATTTGGTGTTGGACTTGTAAAGCTGTTACATTTTTGAAGGCATGGAGGTTACTGGAGCATGTTCAACAGTTACTCTACATGAAGGAAGTTAGCTGTGCCCACTGGCAGAAATTCCTCCCTCCCTAGTAGATTTGTGTACTAGAATGTCTCTGCTCACACCCGTCCCCCGTTCTGTGCCTGCCGTCCTTCCATCCTCCATCACCACCACCTCTGGGGAGGAAGTCATTTTCATTGCAGTTAGTCTGGTGCAGGTGGCACCACCTGCCACAAATTCTCTAGTTTTGTCTGTCACAATCCTGATGCTTTAAAAAGTTTATGTTCTTCCTTTATAATATCTGATCCCCACTCAGTTGGTGATGGGAAGTTGTACAGCACCCCCAAAAGACAGCCTCCCAGCAGTCACTCTGAGGAAGAGGGACTGTATCACATTTTGCTTCTGAATGTGAATGCCTGTGGTCTAATATTGATGGTGGCATATACCCAAGCTAACACTTACCTTAGAGTCCCTGAAGATATGAGCAGAGGTTAAAGCAGTATTTTTTCATTTGTGCAGTGGTTTCTGAAACACTCCTTCCAAATCTGATTTCCTGCCCCACTTGTACAATGGCGGGGGGGCGGGCAGCAATGTTGCTGGCAGCCCTCAAGATCTGCCAGCTCCCAGGCAGGAGTTACGCCCTCCAAATGGACGTAATTCTGATTTAAGGGGAGACTTCAGGAGGGGAACTAAGAGAACTATTCTGATTAAATCGGAGGTATTTGAGAAAGTTTGGAAAGAGGGCAAGTGATATTTAAAAAAAAATTATATGAGAAAAGGAGAATTACTGAGGAAGGAAAACATCTAGTCATTGTATCAAAATGTGTACCAGTCCTATAAACTTGGCAATTTATGTATAAATTGGAATATTGTCCATGAATGTAAAATTATTTGGAGACATGTAGGTGAGGAATTTACGCTACAAATATAGTAAAATACTTTGACAGTGCACCTCATTATCCTAACAGCTCAGTTATACCACATGTTAAATCACATCCCTGAGTAAATATTCGTATGAATTAGCCTTCCCTGCAGCTCACTATGCTCCATTCATACTTTTTGTTGGTTCCTCGTAAGTGCCAATCTCTGTTTTGTCTTTCTGCTTTCTGCCCAAGCTATCTGAAATGTTTTTCTCATGCTAGCTCCTTCTCTTTTCTGTTTAAATGTCACATCCTCTTTCACTTTCCCTTACCACCTAATTTAATATCGGCTGCCTCTTATTTGCCTCCTAGAGTCTTATTTCCTGCACAACACTTAACTGTAATCTGTAATTATTTTATGTACTTACTTATTTGCTCTTTCTCTAATGAGCGTGAAGCTCCATGAAGGCAAAAACTTTGTGTCCTCTTCACCACTCTGTCCCCAGCATCTAGTGTAGTGGTTGGCACATGAGAGGCCTTCAGTGAATGTTTTCTGAATACGTGAAAGGGTGAATGGATGGAAGGATGAATGGATCTCTTGAAAATAGCATGGAAAGATTGAACAGGAGTGTGATCCTTGAATCTTTAGATTAATATTGTTAAGATTATTAATGGCAAGATAAAGTGTGAACACTTCATGCATTAAACATATACTGGGCAGTTTCAGTTAAGCAAATGCATGGTAATTTATGCTGATTGGTCAGACAATTTAATTTTCATGTTTTAACCAGGTGTTAAATAGTTTCAGGTAAATTAATGAATGTTTCTTCATAGTAATTCAGTTTTTTTCTAAAAAAGAAGGCTGCTCTCTGGAAGATACAAACCTGACCTTTGGAACTTAGCAGGAATGTAGACATTTTTCCATCCCACTGGTGGTGAGAGAGGAGGAGGATGGGAGACTGGTATTACAATGTATTGGTTGAATCATGTGAACTACTGTTCTTTTATATAACATTAGCTTTTGTGCTAATTGGAATTTTTCAGCCTCTCAGTATGAAGTGACATTTAAACTTCATTACCCTAAATACTGAAATGAAATTGACCAACAGTAGTCATCCTCTCTGTTCCCTTTTGCCCTATAGATAGTTGCAGGTAATATGGAAAAATGTTGGCAGCAAGTATGCCTTTGTAGTGGATTTGCTTTTTCGAGTTTTGTTTAGTATACTTTAAAGCTACCATTTCTTAGAGATGTTTTAGCCTGACACTGTTGAGCATAGAAATAAAAACCTAGGTATAATTATATTTTTTTCCTGGAGAATTCTTTTAACCTGATCATTTAAAAAATTGATATTAAAGGTCTAAAAATAAAATTATTTTTCTGGTAAAAGACTTCCTATTTATAGTAATGATTAAGAAGAGTTCTCTGTTAAAATTTCTGAAAAGCATTTTTTTTTTTGGAATTTCAGTGCTTTTGTTCCTAAAATTCAGTTATGGTTTAGGAATTTTAAATCCTATGTTAACAATGTTAACAAAATGTCAAGAAATGGAAGTTTGGTGCATAGACAAGCTTGGCCAGTGCTTGTGAGCCTTTCAAGTTTTTGAAAATCAAAGATGAAGTATAGTCACTGAAAAATTTTACTCTTATTTTAAGGTAATTGTTTTAAAATTGAGGTCTTTAAGGCTTAATTTTGAAAATACTTTGATATAAACTGGGGTTATTTATTTATTTGGAATTATGTTTTGATTCTGCGACAGTAAAATTTATATCTGACGGACCTCTCCACAGGGTGGCAGCATTTTCAACTCTGCTTGAGTGCAAACCTGGGGAAGGAGTCCCAGCAGAATTCCGAGGGAGAAATAAGCATGGGCAGAAGGCCCCTATGGACTCAACTCTTGTTTCGGGAAACTAGATCGGCTCTCCCGTGTGTGCGTGGAGTCCTAAGTGCCATCCACCCAACGCAAAGGAACAAAAGTGCAGAGGACCCGTGCCTCAGCAAAGATCGCCCTTCCTGAGCGTGCACTTCATCTATTGTGTGTTTTTGTGAAAGCATGAGAAATGGAACCTAAACGTAACTCGGAGTGAGAAGCAGGCCTGGAAGGAAGGCTGCTGTCGACTCACCTCTTGTTTGAGGAGATTAGCACTGCTGTACCCTGTGTGCCTGGATGCCTAGTTCCCAGGCTACTAACACCAAGAATCAATCCTATAGAGTGACTGCGCTTGAGTTAACATTGCCGTTCCTGAAGCAGGAGGAATTTGACCCTGCTCATGTACGAGAGACCGGGGAAAGGGTCCCAGACGTGAAATGGAGTGAGAAACAGGCCGGGGCGGAAGGCAGCTCTCAAGTCACCTCTGGTTTATGAGGCTAGTACCCTTGCCCCGGGGGTGCCTGCAGGCCTAAAGCCAACCACCTAACTCAAGGGAACAACTCTTTAGAGAATTCCTGCTTCGGCTAAAAGAGCCATGCCTCAGGGTGGACGCATTTTGCTGTGTGCAAGGGTGAGCGCCCTGCAGCTGAGTCCCAAACCATTTTCTGTGTGAGACTCAGGCCCCGGAAGAAAGCAGAACACGACTCCCCACTTGTTTCATGAAGCTAGCACTGCGGCCCCACTTTTGCATGGAAGTCTAATCGCTAGCATTCTAACTCGGAGAAACAACACTAGAGAAACCGTGCTTTAGGTACCGTCGACATCTGTGTGGGAGGAAGCAGTTTAGGGTGTACTGTGGGTGAGAGCCTGAGGACGGGTTCCATTTCGGAAAATCGGGGGAAGGACAGGCCGTTACACAAGGCAGCTCTCCGCTCACACCATGGTTATGGGGCTAGTACCGTTGCCCCGGGTGTGCGTGCAGGCTTAAAGACAGCCACCTAACTCAAAGGAAAAACTTGGTAGAGAATCCATGCTTCAGCTAAAACAGCCACTCCAGAGGGTGGAAGCATTTTGTTGTGTGCGTGCGTGAGAGCCCTGCAAGGGAGTCCGAAGCTTTTTGCGAGTGAGACTCAGGCCCCAGCAGAAGGCAGAACACGACTCGCCATGTGTTTCATCAAGCTACCACTGCAGCCCCACTTTTGCCTGGAAGTCTAATCGCTAGCGTTCAAACTCGAAGAAACAACAGTGTAGAGAAACCGTGCTTTAGCTACCATCGACCTCTTCGTGTGAGAAAGCAGTTTATGCTGCACTGTGGGTGAGAGCCTGGGGACAGGTTCCATAGGTAAACTCGAGGGAGAGACAGGCCAGTGCAGAAGGCAGCTGTCAACTCACCTCTTGTTTACGAGGCTAGTGCAGTTGCCCCGGGTGTGCCTGCAGGCCTAAAGCCAAGCACCTAAGCCGAAGGAACAACTCTGTAGAGAATTCCTGCTTCAGCGAACATAGGCATTCCTGAGGCTGGAAGCATTTTGCTGTGTGCCTGCGTGAGAGAAGTGCAATGGAGTCCCAAACCATTTTCCGTGTGAGACTCAGGCCCCGGGAGAAGGGAGGACACGCCTCCCTACTTGTTTCATGAAGTTAGCACTGCGGCCCCACTTTTGCATGGAAGTCTAATCGCTAGCGTTGTAACTCGGAGAAACAACACTGTAGAGAAACCATGCTTTAGCTACCGTCGACCTCTGTGGGAGGAAGCACTATAGGGTGTACTGTGGGTGAGAGCCTGGGGACGGGTTCCATTTTGTAAAATCGGGGGAGAGACAGGCCGGTACACAAGGCAGCCCTCCACTCATACCATGGCTATGGGGCTAGTACCGTTACCCCGGGTGTGCGTGCAGGCTTAAAGACAACCACCTAACTCGAAGGAAAAACTTGGTAGAGAATCCATGCTTCACCTAAACCAGCCACTCCAGAGGGTGGGGAAGCATTTTGTTGTGTGCGTGCGTGAGAGCCCTGCAAGGGAGTCCAAAGCTTTTTGCGAGTGAGACTCAGGCCCCAGCAGAAGGCAGAACACGACTCGCCATGTGTTTCATCAAGCTAGCACTGCGGCCCC
>NC_135714.1:165776586-165897586 GCF_964656455.1 Halichoerus grypus | reverse complement strand
TCTTCCCCTCCTGCTACATTCTTCTTCTTCTTTTTTTCTTTCTTAACATATATTGCATTATTTGTTTCAGAGGTACAGATCTGAGATTCAACAGTCTTGCACAATTCACAGCGCTTACCAGAACACATACCCTCCCCAGTGTCCAACACCCAGTGACCCCATCCTCCCACCCCAGCCCCCACTCCAGCAACCCTCAGTTTGTTTCCTGAGATTAAGAATTCCTCATATCAGTGAGGTCATATGATACATGTCTTTCTCTGTTTGACTTATTTCGCTCAGCATGATACCCTCCAGTTCCATCCACGTCGTTGCAGAGGGCAAGATCTCATTCCTTTTGATGGCTGCATAATATTCCATTGTATATATATATATATATACCCCCTCTTCTTTATCCATTCATCTGTTGGTGGACATCTTGGCTCTTTCCACAGTTTGGCTATTGTGGACATTAATAGCAAGCGTTCTAACTCGGAGAAACAACACTGAAGAGAAACCGTGCTTTAGCTACCGACGACCTCTGTGGGGAGGAAGCAGTTTAGGGTGTACGGTGGGTGAGAGCCTGGGGACGGGTTCCGTTTCCTAAAATCGAGGGAGAGACAGCCCGGAGAGAAGGCAGCTCTCAACTCACACCATGGTTATGGGGCTAGTACCGTTGCCCCGGGTGTGTGTGCAGGCTTCATGAAAACCGCCTAACTCGAAGGAAAAACTCGCTGGAGAATCATGCTTCAGCTAAAAGAGCCGCTCTTGAAGGTGGAAGCATTATGTTGTGTGCGTGCATGAGAGCCCTGCAAGGGAGTCCAAAGCCTTTTGTGAGTGAGCCTCAGGCCCCAGCAGAAGGCAGAACACGACTCCCCATGTGTTTCATCACGCTAGCACGGCAGCCCCACTTTTGCATGGAAGTCTAACAGCTAGTGTTCTAACTCGAAGAAACAACACTGTAGAGAAACCCTGCTTTAGCTACCGTCGACCTCTAGATGGAGGAAGTATTACACGGAGTACCGTGGCTGAGAGCCTGGGGAACGGGTTCCATACGTGAAACCAAGGGAGAAATAGGTCCGGGCAGAAGGCACCTCTGGACTCAGCTCTTGCTACCTGAAGCTAACACTACTGCTCCATGTGTGCTTGGAATGCTATGTGCTCGACACTGACTGGGAAGAAACAAGCCTGTCAAGAATCCCAGGTGCAGCTCATTCGCCTACCAGACTACTAACACCAAGAATCAATGCTGTAGCGTTACTGCGCTTTAGCTAACATTGCAGTTCCTGAAGCCGCAGGAGTTGTATACTGTTCGTGTATGAGAGACCGGGGAAAGGGTCCCATACGTGAAATGGAGTGAGAAACAGGCCGGTGCGGAAGGCAGCTCTCAACTCACTCTTGTTTATGAGGCCAGTACCCTTGCCCCGTGTGTTCCTGCAGGCCATAAGCCAACCGCCTAACTCAAAGGAACAACTCTGTAGAGAATTCCTGCTTCGGCTAAAAGAGCCATGCCTCAGGGTGGACGCATTGTGTGGTGGGCATGCGTGAGTGCACAGCAAGTGAGTCCAAAAGCATTTTCCTTGTGAGACCCAGGCCCCAGAAGAAGCCAGAACACGACTCCCCACTTGCTCCATGAATCTAATACTGCGGCCCCACTTTTGCATGGAAGTCTGATAGTTAGCTTTCTAAGTCGAAGAAACAACACTGTAGAGAAACCGTGCTTTAGCTACCGTCGACCTCTCTGAGGGCGAAGCAGTTTAGGGTGTACTGAGGTTGGGAGCCCTGGGACGGTTTCAATATCATAATATCGGTGGAGGGACAGGCCGGCACAGAAGGCAGCTCTCAACTCACATCATGGTTATGGGGCTACTACCGTTGCCCAGGGTGTGTGTGCAGGCTTAAACACAGCCACCTAACTCGAAGGAAAAACTCGGTAGAGAGCCTGTGCTGCAGGTAAAACAGCTGCTCCTGAGGGTGGAAGCATTTTGTTGTGTGCGTGCGTGAGAGCACTGCAAGGGAGTCCAAAGCTTTCTGCGAGTGAGACTCAGGCCCCAGCGAAAGGCAGAACACCACTCCCCATGTGTTTCATCAACCTAGCACGGCAGCGCCACTTTTCAGGGAAGTCTAATAGCTAGCGTTCTAAGTCGAAGAAACAACACTGTAGAGAAGCCGTGCTTTAGCTACCGTCGACCTCTGTGTGGGCGAAGCAGTTTAGGGTGTACTGTGGCTGGCAGCCTGGGGACGGTTTCCATTTCGGAATATAGGGGGAGAGACAGTCCGGTACAGAAGGCAGCTCTCAACTCACTACATGCTTAAGGGGCTAGTTCCGTTGCCCCGTGGGTGTGTGCAGGCTTAAAGACAGCCACTTAACTCGAAGGAAAAACTCGGTAGGGAATCCGAGCTGCAGGTAAAACAGCTGCTCCTAAGGGTGGAAGCCTTTTGTTGTGTGCGTGCGTGAGAGCACTGCAAGGGAGTCCAAAGCATTTTGCGAGTGAGACTCAGGCCCCAGCGAAAGGCAGAACACGACTCCCCATGTGTTTTACCAAGCTAGCACGGCAGCCCCACATTTGCATGGAAGTCTAAGAGCTAGCGTTCTAACTCGAAGAAACTACACAGTAGAGAAACCGTGCTTTAGCTACCGTCGACCTCTCTGTGGGCGAAGCAGTTTAGGGTGTACTGTGGCTGAGAGCCTGGGGACATTTTCCATTTTGTAAAATCGGGGGAGAGACAGGCCGGTACAGAAGGCAGCTCTCAACTCACATCATGGTTATGGGGCTAGTACCGTTGCCCTGGGTGTGTGTGCAGGCTGAAAGACAGCCACCTAACTCAAAGGAAAAACACGGTAGAGAATCCGTGCTTCAGCTCAAACAGCCGCTCCTGAGGGTGGAAGCATTTGGTTGTGTGCGTGCGTGAGAGGACTGCAAGGGAGTCCAAAGTTTCTGCGAGTGAGACTCAGGCCCCAGCAAAAGGCAGAAGACGACTCCCCGTGTGTTTCATTTAGCTAGCACTGCGGCCCTACTTTTGCATGGAAATCTAATCGCTAGCGTTCTCCCTGGAAGAAACAACACGGTAGAGAAACCGTGCTTTAGCTACCATCCACCTCTCTGAGGGAGGAAGCACTTTCCAGGCTACCGTGGGTGAGAGCCTGAGGAACGGGTTCCTTACGTGAAACCGAGGGAGAAGGAGTCCGGGCCAGAAGGCTCCTCTCGACTCAGCTCTTGTTACCTGAAGCTAACACTTCGGCTCCATGTGTGCATAGGAATGCTAAGGGCTCCACACTGATTTGGCAGAAAGAAGCCGCTCAAGAACCCCAGCTTCAGCTCGTTCGCCTCTCCACAGGGTGGCAGCATTTTCAAGTCTGCTTGAGTGCAAACCTGGGGAAGGAGTCCCAGCCGAATTCGGAGGGAGAAATAAGCATGGGCAGAAGGCCCCTATGGACTCAACTCTTGTTTCGGGAAACTAGATCGGCTCTCCCGTGTGTGCGTGGAGTCCTCAGTGCCATCCACGCAACGCAAAGGAACAAAACTGTAGAGAACCCGTGCCTCAGCAAAGATCGCCCTTCCTGAGCGTGCACTTCATCTGTTGTGTGTTTTTGTGAAAGCATGAGAAATGGAACCTAAACGTAACTCGGAGTGAGAAGCAGGCCTGGAAGGAAGGCTGCTGTCGACTCACCTCTTGTTTGAGGAGATTAGCACTGCTGTACCCTGTGTGCCTGGATGCCTAGTTCCCAGGCTACTAACACCAAGAATCAATCCTCTCGAGTGACTGCGCTTGAGTTAACATTGCCGTTCCTGAAGCAGGAGGAATTTGACCCTGCTCGTGTACGAGAGACCGGGGAAAGGGTCCCAGACGTGAAATGGAGTGAGAAACAGGCCGGTGCGGAAGGCAGCTCTCAAGTCACCTCTGGTTGATGAGGCTAGTACCCTTGCCCCGGGGGTGCCTGCAGGCCTAAAGCCAACCACCTAACTCAAAGGAACAACTCTGTAGGGAATTCCTGCTTCGGCTAAAAGAGCCATGCCTCAGGGTGGACGCATTTTGCTGTGTGCATGCGTGAGCGCACTGCAAGTGAGTCCAAAAGCATTTTCCTTGTGAGACCCAGGCCCCGGAAGAAGCCAGAACACGACTCCCCACTTGCTCCATGAAGCTAGGACTGCGGCCCCACTTTTGCATGGAAGTCTAACAGCTAGCTTTCTAACTCGGAGAAACAACACTGTAGAGAAACCGTGCTTTAGCTACCGTCGACCTCTCTGTGGGCGAAGCAGTTTAGGGTGTACTGTGGCTGAGAGCCTGGGGACGGTTTCCATTTCATAATATCGGGGGAGAGACAGGCTGGCACATAAGGCAGATCTGAACTCACTACGTGGTTATGGGGCTAGTTCCGTTGCCCCGTGGTTGTGTGCAGGCTTAAACACAGCCACCTAACTCGAAGGAAAAACTCGGTAGAGAGCCTGTGCTGCAGGTAAAAGAGCTGCTCCTGAGGGTGCAAGCATTTTGTTGTGTGCGTGCGTGAGAGCACTGCAAGGGAGTCCAAAGCTTTTTGCGAGTGAGACTCAGGCCCCAGCGAAAGGCAGAACACGACTCCCCATGTGTTTCATCACGCTAGCACGGCAGCCCCACTTTTGCATGGAAGTCTAATAGCTAGCGTTCTAAGTCGAAGAAACAACACTGTAGAGAAGCCGTGCTTTAGCTACCGTCGACCTCTGTGTGGGCGAAGCAGTTTAGGGTGTACTGTGGCTGAGAGCCCTGGGACGGTTTCAATATCGTAATATCGGGGAGAGACAGGCCGGTACAGAAGGCAGCTCTCAAATCACATCATGGTTATGGGGCTAGTACCATTGCCCAGGGTGTGTGTGCAGGCTTAAACACAGCCACCTAACTCGAAGGAAAAACTCGGTTGAGAGCCTGTGCTGCAGGTAAAACAGCTGCTCCTGAGGGTGGCAGCATTTTGTTGTGTGCGTGCGTGAGAGCACTGCAAGGGAGTCCAGACCCATTTTCCGTGTGGGACTCAGGCCCCGGCAGAAGACAGAACACGACTCCCCACTTGTTTCATGAAGCTAGCACTGCGGCCCCACTTTTGCATGGAAGTCTAATAGCAAGCGTTCTTTATTATTATTATTATTAAATGTTTTTATTGTTATGTTAATCCCCATACATTACATCATTAGTTTTAGATATAGTGTTCCATGATTCATTGTTTGTGCATATCACCCAGTGCTCCATGCAGATCGTGCCCTGCTCAATACCCATCACCAGGCTAACCCATCCTCCCACCCCCCTCCCCTCTAGAACCCTCAGTTTGTTTTTCAGAGTCCATCGTCTCTCATGGTTCTTCTCCCCCTCCGATTTTCCCCCCTTCATTCTTCCCCTCCTGCTACATTCTTCTTCTTCTTTTTTTCTTTCTTAACATATATTGCATTATTTGTTTCAGAGGTACAGATCTGAGATTCAACAGTCTTGCACAATTCACAGCGCTTACCAGAACACATACCCTCCCCAGTGTCCAACACCCAGTGACCCCATCCCTCCCACCCCAGCCCCCACTCCAGCAACCCTCAGTTTGTTTCCTGAGATTAAGAATTCCTCATATCAGTGAGGTCATATGATACATGTCTTTCTCTGTTTGACTTATTTCGCTCAGCATGATACCCTCCAGTTCCATCCACGTCGTTGCAGAGGGCAAGATCTCATTCCTTTTGATGGCTGCATAATATTCCATTGTATATATATATATATATACCCCCTCTTCTTTATCCATTCATCTGTTGGTGGACATCTTGGCTCTTTCCACAGTTTGGCTATTGTGGACATTAATAGCAAGCGTTCTAACTCGGAGAAACAACACTGAAGAGAAACCGTGCTTTAGCTACCGACGACCTCTGTGTGGGAGGAAGCAGTTTAGGGTGTACGGTGGGTGAGAGCCTGGGGACGGGTTCCGTTTCCTAAAATCGAGGGAGAGACAGCCCGGAGAGAAGGCAGCTCTCAACTCACACCATGGTTATGGGGCTAGTACCGTTGCCCCGGGTGTGTGTGCAGGCTTCATGAAAACCGCCTAACTCGAAGGAAAAACTCGCTGGAGAATCCATGCTTCAGCTAAAAGAGCCGCTCTTGAAGGTGGAAGCATTATGTTGTGTGCGTGCATGAGAGCCCTGCAAGGGAGTCCAAAGCCTTTTGTGAGTGAGCCTCAGGCCCCAGCAGAAGGCAGAACACGACTCCCCATGTGTTTCATCACGCTAGCACGGCAGCCCCACTTTTGCATGGAAGTCTAACAGCTAGTGTTCTAACTCGAAGAAACAACACTGTAGAGAAACCCTGCTTTAGCTACCGTCGACCTCTAGATGGAGGAAGTATTACACGGAGTACCGTGGCTGAGAGCCTGGGGAACGGGTTCCATACGTGAAACCAAGGGAGAAATAGGTCCGGGCAGAAGGCACCTCTGGACTCAGCTCTTGCTACCTGAAGCTAACACTACTGCTCCATGTGTGCTTGGAATGCTATGTGCTCGACACTGACTGGGAAGAAACAAGCCTGTCAAGAATCC
Source organism: Halichoerus grypus (assembly GCF_964656455.1). NCBI lineage: Eukaryota > Metazoa > Chordata > Mammalia > Carnivora > Phocidae > Halichoerus > Halichoerus grypus. The sequence continues at coordinate 165,891,072 of NC_135714.1, read as the reverse complement.
CAGGTGCAGCTCATTCGCCTACCAGACTACTAACACCAAGAATCAATGCTGTAGCTTTACTGCGCTTTAGCTAACATTGCAGTTCCTGAAGCCGCAGGAGTGGTATAGTGTTCGTGTATGAGAGACCGGGGAAAGGGTCCCATACGTGAAATGGAGTGAGAAACAGGCCGGTGCGGAAGGCAGCTCTCAACTCACCTCTTGTTTATGAGGCCAGTACCCTTGCCCCGTGTGTTCCTGCAGGCCATAAGCCAACCGCCTAACTCAAAGGAACAACTCTGTAGAGAATTCCTGCTTCGGCTAAAAGAGCCATGCCTCAGGGTGGACGCATTGTGTGGTGGGCATGCGTGAGTGCACAGCAAGTGAGTCCAAAAGCATTTTCCTTGTGAGACCCAGGCCCCAGAAGAAGCCAGAACACGACTCCCCACTTGCTCCATGAATCTAATACTGCGGCCCCACTTTTGCATGGAAGTCTGATAGTTAGCTTTCTAAGTCGAAGAAACAACACTGTAGAGAAACCGTGCTTTAGCTACCGTCGACCTCTCTGAGGGCGAAGCAGTTTAGGGTGTACTGAGGTTGGGAGCCCTGGGACGGTTTCAATATCATAATATCGGTGGAGGGACAGGCCGGCACAGAAGGCAGCTCTCAACTCACATCATGGTTATGGGGCTACTACCGTTGCCCAGGGTGTGTGTGCAGGCTTAAACACAGCCACCTAACTCGAAGGAAAAACTCGGTAGAGAGCCTGTGCTGCAGGTAAAACAGCTGCTCCTGAGGGTGGAAGCATTTTGTTGTGTGCGTGCGTGAGAGCACTGCAAGGGAGTCCAAAGCTTTCTGCGAGTGAGACTCAGGCCCCAGCGAAAGGCAGAACACCACTCCCCATGTGTTTCATCAACCTAGCACGGCAGCGCCACTTTTCAGGGAAGTCTAATAGCTAGCGTTCTAAGTCGAAGAAACAACACTGTAGAGAAGCCGTGCTTTAGCTACCGTCGACCTCTGTGTGGGCGAAGCAGTTTAGGGTGTACTGTGGCTGGCAGCCTGGGGACGGTTTCCATTTCGGAATATAGGGGGAGAGACAGTCCGGTACAGAAGGCAGCTCTCAACTCACTACATGCTTAAGGGGCTAGTTCCGTTGCCCCGTGGGTGTGTGCAGGCTTAAAGACAGCCACTTAACTCGAAGGAAAAACTCGGTAGGGAATCCGAGCTGCAGGTAAAACAGCTGCTCCTAAGGGTGGAAGCCTTTTGTTGTGTGCGTGCGTGAGAGCACTGCAAGGGAGTCCAAAGCATTTTGCGAGTGAGACTCAGGCCCCAGCGAAAGGCAGAACACGACTCCCCATGTGTTTTACCAAGCTAGCACGGCAGCCCCACATTTGCATGGAAGTCTAAGAGCTAGCGTTCTAACTCGAAGAAACTACACAGTAGAGAAACCGTGCTTTAGCTACCGTCGACCTCTCTGTGGGCGAAGCAGTTTAGGGTGTACTGTGGCTGAGAGCCTGGGGACATTTTCCATTTTGTAAAATCGGGGGAGAGACAGGCCGGTACAGAAGGCAGCTCTCAACTCACATCATGGTTATGGGGCTAGTACCGTTGCCCTGGGTGTGTGTGCAGGCTGAAAGACAGCCACCTAACTCAAAGGAAAAACACGGTAGAGAATCCGTGCTTCAGCTCAAACAGCCGCTCCTGAGGGTGGAAGCATTTGGTTGTGTGCGTGCGTGAGAGGACTGCAAGGGAGTCCAAAGTTTCTGCGAGTGAGACTCAGGCCCCAGCAAAAGGCAGAAGACGACTCCCCGTGTGTTTCATTTAGCTAGCACTGCGGCCCTACTTTTGCATGGAAATCTAATCGCTAGCGTTCTCCCTGGAAGAAACAACACGGTAGAGAAACCGTGCTTTAGCTACCATCCACCTCTCTGAGGGAGGAAGCACTTTCCAGGCTACCGTGGGTGAGAGCCTGAGGAACGGGTTCCTTACGTGAAACCGAGGGAGAAGGAGTCCGGGCCAGAAGGCTCCTCTCGACTCAGCTCTTGTTACCTGAAGCTAACACTTCGGCTCCATGTGTGCATAGGAATGCTAAGGGCTCCACACTGATTTGGCAGAAAGAAGCCGCTCAAGAACCCCAGCTTCAGCTCGTTCGCCTCTCCACAGGGTGGCAGCATTTTCAAGTCTGCTTGAGTGCAAACCTGGGGAAGGAGTCCCAGCCGAATTCGGAGGGAGAAATAAGCATGGGCAGAAGGCCCCTATGGACTCAACTCTTGTTTCGGGAAACTAGATCGGCTCTCCCGTGTGTGCGTGGAGTCCTCAGTGCCATCCACGCAACGCAAAGGAACAAAACTGTAGAGAACCCGTGCCTCAGCAAAGATCGCCCTTCCTGAGCGTGCACTTCATCTGTTGTGTGTTTTTGTGAAAGCATGAGAAATGGAACCTAAACGTAACTCGGAGTGAGAAGCAGGCCTGGAAGGAAGGCTGCTGTCGACTCACCTCTTGTTTGAGGAGATTAGCACTGCTGTACCCTGTGTGCCTGGATGCCTAGTTCCCAGGCTACTAACACCAAGAATCAATCCTCTAGAGTGACTGCGCTTGAGTTAACATTGCCGTTCCTGAAGCAGGAGGAATTTGACCCTGCTCGTGTACGAGAGACCGGGGAAAGGGTCCCAGACGTGAAATGGAGTGAGAAACAGGCCGGTGCGGAAGGCAGCTCTCAAGTCACCTCTGGTTGATGAGGCTAGTACCCTTGCCCCGGGGGTGCCTGCAGGCCTAAAGCCAACCACCTAACTCAAAGGAACAACTCTGTAGGGAATTCCTGCTTCGGCTAAAAGAGCCATGCCTCAGGGTGGACGCATTTTGCTGTGTGCATGCGTGAGCGCACTGCAAGTGAGTCCAAAAGCATTTTCCTTGTGAGACCCAGGCCCCGGAAGAAGCCAGAACACGACTCCCCACTTGCTCCATGAAGCTAGGACTGCGGCCCCACTTTTGCATGGAAGTCTAACAGCTAGCTTTCTAACTCGGAGAAACAACACTGTAGAGAAACCGTGCTTTAGCTACCGTCGACCTCTCTGTGGGCGAAGCAGTTTAGGGTGTACTGTGGCTGAGAGCCTGGGGACGGTTTCCATTTCATAATATCGGGGGAGAGACAGGCTGGCACATAAGGCAGATCTGAACTCACTACGTGGTTATGGGGCTAGTTCCGTTGCCCCGTGGGTGTGTGCAGGCTTAAACACAGCCACCTAACTCGAAGGAAAAACTCGGTAGAGAGCCTGTGCTGCAGGTAAAAGAGCTGCTCCTGAGGGTGCAAGCATTTTGTTGTGTGCGTGCGTGAGAGCACTGCAAGGGAGTCCAAAGCTTTTTGCGAGTGAGACTCAGGCCCCAGCGAAAGGCAGAACACGACTCCCCATGTGTTTCATCACGCTAGCACGGCAGCCCCACTTTTGCATGGAAGTCTAATAGCTAGCGTTCTAACTCGAAGAAACAACACTGTAGAGAAGCCGTGCTTTAGCTACCGTCGACCTCTGTGTGGGCGAAGCAGTTTAGGGTGTACTGTGGCTGAGAGCCCTGGGACGGTTTCAATATCGTAATATCGGGGAGAGACAGGCCGGTACAGAAGGCAGCTCTCAAATCACATCATGGTTATGGGGCTAGTACCATTGCCCAGGGTGTGTGTGCAGGCTTAAACACAGCCACCTAACTCGAAGGAAAAACTCGGTTGAGAGCCTGTGCTGCAGGTAAAACAGCTGCTCCTGAGGGTGGCAGCATTTTGTTGTGTGCGTGCGTGAGAGCACTGCAAGGGAGTCCAGACCCATTTTCCGTGTGGGACTCAGGCCCCGGCAGAAGACAGAACACGACTCCCCACTTGTTTCATGAAGCTAGCACTGCGGCCCCACTTTTGCATGGAAGTCTAATAGCAAGCGTTCTTTATTATTATTATTATTAAATGTTTTTATTGTTATGTTAATCCCCATACATTACATCATTAGTTTTAGATATAGTGTTCCATGATTCATTGTTTGTGCATATCACCCAGTGCTCCATGCAGATCGTGCCCTGCTCAATACCCATCACCAGGCTAACCCATCCTCCCACCCCCCTCCCCTCTAGAACCCTCAGTTTGTTTTTCAGAGTCCATCGTCTCTCATGGTTCTTCTCCCCCTCCGATTTTCCCCCCTTCATTCTTCCCCTCCTGCTACATTCTTCTTCTTCTTTTTTTCTTTCTTAACATATATTGCATTATTTGTTTCAGAGGTACAGATCTGAGATTCAACAGTCTTGCACAATTCACAGCGCTTACCAGAACACATACCCTCCCCAGTGTCCAACACCCAGTGACCCCATCCCTCCCACCCCAGCCCCCACTCCAGCAACCCTCAGTTTGTTTCCTGAGATTAAGAATTCCTCATATCAGTGAGGTCATATGATACATGTCTTTCTCTGTTTGACTTATTTCGCTCAGCATGATACCCTCCAGTTCCATCCACGTCGTTGCAGAGGGCAAGATCTCATTCCTTTTGATGGCTGCATAATATTCCATTGTATATATATATATATATACCCCCTCTTCTTTATCCATTCATCTGTTGGTGGACATCTTGGCTCTTTCCACAGTTTGGCTATTGTGGACATTAATAGCAAGCGTTCTAACTCGGAGAAACAACACTGAAGAGAAACCGTGCTTTAGCTACCGACGACCTCTGTGTGGGAGGAAGCAGTTTAGGGTGTACGGTGGGTGAGAGCCTGGGGACGGGTTCCGTTTCCTAAAATCGAGGGAGAGACAGCCCGGAGAGAAGGCAGCTCTCAACTCACACCATGGTTATGGGGCTAGTACCGTTGCCCCGGGTGTGTGTGCAGGCTTCATGAAAACCGCCTAACTCGAAGGAAAAACTCGCTGGAGAATCCATGCTTCAGCTAAAAGAGCCGCTCTTGAAGGTGGAAGCATTATGTTGTGTGCGTGCATGAGAGCCCTGCAAGGGAGTCCAAAGCTTTTTGTGAGTGAGCCTCAGGCCCCAGCAGAAGGCAGAACACGACTCCCCATGTGTTTCATCACGCTAGCACGGCAGCCCCACTTTTGCATGGAAGTCTAACAGCTAGTGTTCTAACTCGAAGAAACAACACTGTAGAGAAACCCTGCTTTAGCTACCGTCGACCTCTAGATGGAGGAAGTATTACACGGAGTACCGTGGCTGAGAGCCTGGGGAACGGGTTCCATACGTGAAACCAAGGGAGAAATAGGTCCGGGCAGAAGGCACCTCTGGACTCAGCTCTTGCTACCTGAAGCTAACACTACTGCTCCATGTGTGCTTGGAATGCTATGTGCTCGACACTGACTGGGAAGAAACAAGCCTGTCAAGAATCCCAGGTGCAGCTCATTCGCCTACCAGACTACTAACACCAAGAATCAATGCTGTAGCTTTACTGCGCTTTAGCTAACATTGCAGTTCCTGAAGCCGCAGGAGTGGTATAGTGTTCGTGTATGAGAGACCGGGGAAAGGGTCCCATACGTGAAATGGAGTGAGAAACAGGCCGGTGCGGAAGGCAGCTCTCAACTCACCTCTTGTTTATGAGGCCAGTACCCTTGCCCCGTGTGTTCCTGCAGGCCATAAGCCAACCGCCTAACTCAAAGGAACAACTCTGTAGAGAATTCCTGCTTCGGCTAAAAGAGCCATGCCTCAGGGTGGACGCATTGTGTGGTGGGCATGCGTGAGTGCACAGCAAGTGAGTCCAAAAGCATTTTCCTTGTGAGACCCAGGCCCCAGAAGAAGCCAGAACACGACTCCCCACTTGCTCCATGAATCTAATACTGCGGCCCCACTTTTGCATGGAAGTCTGATAGTTAGCTTTCTAAGTCGAAGAAACAACACTGTAGAGAAACCGTGCTTTAGCTACCGTCGACCTCTCTGAGGGCGAAGCAGTTTAGGGTGTACTGAGGTTGGGAGCCCTGGGACGGTTTCAATATCATAATATCGGTGGAGGGACAGGCCGGCACAGAAGGCAGCTCTCAACTCACATCATGGTTATGGGGCTACTACCGTTGCCCAGGGTGTGTGTGCAGGCTTAAACACAGCCACCTAACTCGAAGGAAAAACTCGGTAGAGAGCCTGTGCTGCAGGTAAAACAGCTGCTCCTGAGGGTGGAAGCATTTTGTTGTGTGCGTGCGTGAGAGCACTGCAAGGGAGTCCAAAGCTTTCTGCGAGTGAGACTAGGCCCCAGCGAAAGGCAGAACACCACTCCCCATGTGTTTCATCAACCTAGCACGGCAGCGCCACTTTTCAGGGAAGTCTAATAGCTAGCGTTCTAAGTCGAAGAAACAACACTGTAGAGAAGCCGTGCTTTAGCTACCGTCGACCTCTGTGTGGGCGAAGCAGTTTAGGGTGTACTGTGGCTGGCAGCCTGGGGACGGTTTCCATTTCGGAATATAGGGGGAGAGACAGTCCGGTACAGAAGGCAGCTCTCAACTCACTACATGCTTAAGGGGCTAGTTCCGTTGCCCCGTGGGTGTGTGCAGGCTTAAAGACAGCCACTTAACTCGAAGGAAAAACTCGGTAGGGAATCCGAGCTGCAGGTAAAACAGCTGCTCCTAAGGGTGGAAGCCTTTTGTTGTGTGCGTGCGTGAGAGCACTGCAAGGGAGTCCAAAGCATTTTGCGAGTGAGACTCAGGCCCCAGCGAAAGGCAGAACACGACTCCCCATGTGTTTTACCAAGCTAGCACGGCAGCCCCACATTTGCATGGAAGTCTAAGAGCTAGCGTTCTAACTCGAAGAAACTACACAGTAGAGAAACCGTGCTTTAGCTACCGTCGACCTCTCTGTGGGCGAAGCAGTTTAGGGTGTACTGTGGCTGAGAGCCTGGGGACATTTTCCATTTTGTAAAATCGGGGGAGAGACAGGCCGGTACAGAAGGCAGCTCTCAACTCACATCATGGTTATGGGGCTAGTACCGTTGCCCTGGGTGTGTGTGCAGGCTGAAAGACAGCCACCTAACTCAAAGGAAAAACACGGTAGAGAATCCGTGCTTCAGCTCAAACAGCCGCTCCTGAGGGTGGAAGCATTTGGTTGTGTGCGTGCGTGAGAGGACTGCAAGGGAGTCCAAAGTTTCTGCGAGTGAGACTCAGGCCCCAGCAAAAGGCAGAAGACGACTCCCCGTGTGTTTCATTTAGCTAGCACTGCGGCCCTACTTTTGCATGGAAATCTAATCGCTAGCGTTCTCCCTGGAAGAAACAACACGGTAGAGAAACCGTGCTTTAGCTACCATCCACCTCTCTGAGGGAGGAAGCACTTTCCAGGCTACCGTGGGTGAGAGCCTGAGGAACGGGTTCCTTACGTGAAACCGAGGGAGAAGGAGTCCGGGCCAGAAGGCTCCTCTCGACTCAGCTCTTGTTACCTGAAGCTAACACTTCGGCTCCATGTGTGCATAGGAATGCTAAGGGCTCCACACTGATTTGGCAGAAAGAAGCCGCTCAAGAACCCCAGCTTCAGCTCGTTCGCCTCTCCACAGGGTGGCAGCATTTTCAAGTCTGCTTGAGTGCAAACCTGGGGAAGGAGTCCCAGCCGAATTCGGAGGGAGAAATAAGCATGGGCAGAAGGCCCCTATGGACTCAACTCTTGTTTCGGGAAACTAGATCGGCTCTCCCGTGTGTGCGTGGAGTCCTCAGTGCCATCCACGCAACGCAAAGGAACAAAACTGTAGAGAACCCGTGCCTCAGCAAAGATCGCCCTTCCTGAGCGTGCACTTCATCTGTTGTGTGTTTTTGTGAAAGCATGAGAAATGGAACCTAAACGTAACTCGGAGTGAGAAGCAGGCCTGGAAGGAAGGCTGCTGTCGACTCACCTCTTGTTTGAGGAGATTAGCACTGCTGTACCCTGTGTGCCTGGATGCCTAGTTCCCAGGCTACTAACACCAAGAATCAATCCTCTAGAGTGACTGCGCTTGAGTTAACATTGCCGTTCCTGAAGCAGGAGGAATTTGACCCTGCTCGTGTACGAGAGACCGGGGAAAGGGTCCCAGACGTGAAATGGAGTGAGAAACAGGCCGGTGCGGAAGGCAGCTCTCAAGTCACCTCTGGTTGATGAGGCTAGTACCCTTGCCCCGGGGGTGCCTGCAGGCCTAAAGCCAACCACCTAACTCAAAGGAACAACTCTGTAGGGAATTCCTGCTTCGGCTAAAAGAGCCATGCCTCAGGGTGGACGCATTTTGCTGTGTGCATGCGTGAGCGCACTGCAAGTGAGTCCAAAAGCATTTTCCTTGTGAGACCCAGGCCCCGGAAGAAGCCAGAACACGACTCCCCACTTGCTCCATGAAGCTAGGACTGCGGCCCCACTTTTGCATGGAAGTCTAACAGCTAGCTTTCTAACTCGGAGAAACAACACTGTAGAGAAACCGTGCTTTAGCTACCGTCGACCTCTCTGTGGGCGAAGCAGTTTAGGGTGTACTGTGGCTGAGAGCCTGGGGACGGTTTCCATTTCATAATATCGGGGGAGAGACAGGCTGGCACATAAGGCAGATCTGAACTCACTACGTGGTTATGGGGCTAGTTCCGTTGCCCCGTGGGTGTGTGCAGGCTTAAACACAGCCACCTAACTCGAAGGAAAAACTCGGTAGAGAGCCTGTGCTGCAGGTAAAAGAGCTGCTCCTGAGGGTGCAAGCATTTTGTTGTGTGCGTGCGTGAGAGCACTGCAAGGGAGTCCAAAGCTTTTTGCGAGTGAGACTCAGGCCCCAGCGAAAGGCAGAACACGACTCCCCATGTGTTTCATCACGCTAGCACGGCAGCCCCACTTTTGCATGGAAGTCTAATAGCTAGCGTTCTAACTCGAAGAAACAACACTGTAGAGAAGCCGTGCTTTAGCTACCGTCGACCTCTGTGTGGGCGAAGCAGTTTAGGGTGTACTGTGGCTGAGAGCCCTGGGACGGTTTCAATATCGTAATATCGGGGAGAGACAGGCCGGTACAGAAGGCAGCTCTCAAATCACATCATGGTTATGGGGCTAGTACCATTGCCCAGGGTGTGTGTGCAGGCTTAAACACAGCCACCTAACTCGAAGGAAAAACTCGGTTGAGAGCCTGTGCTGCAGGTAAAACAGCTGCTCCTGAGGGTGGCAGCATTTTGTTGTGTGCGTGCGTGAGAGCACTGCAAGGGAGTCCAGACCCATTTTCCGTGTGGGACTCAGGCCCCGGCAGAAGACAGAACACGACTCCCCACTTGTTTCATGAAGCTAGCACTGCGGCCCCACTTTTGCATGGAAGTCTAATAGCAAGCGTTCTTTATTATTATTATTATTAAATGTTTTTATTGTTATGTTAATCCCCATACATTACATCATTAGTTTTAGATATAGTGTTCCATGATTCATTGTTTGTGCATATCACCCAGTGCTCCATGCAGATCGTGCCCTGCTCAATACCCATCACCAGGCTAACCCATCCTCCCACCCCCCTCCCCTCTAGAACCCTCAGTTTGTTTTTCAGAGTCCATCGTCTCTCATGGTTCTTCTCCCCCTCCGATTTTCCCCCCTTCATTCTTCCCCTCCTGCTACATTCTTCTTCTTCTTTTTTTCTTTCTTAACATATATTGCATTATTTGTTTCAGAGGTACAGATCTGAGATTCAACAGTCTTGCACAATTCACAGCGCTTACCAGAACACATACCCTCCCCAGTGTCCAACACCCAGTGACCCCATCCCTCCCACCCCAGCCCCCACTCCAGCAACCCTCAGTTTGTTTCCTGAGATTAAGAATTCCTCATATCAGTGAGGTCATATGATACATGTCTTTCTCTGTTTGACTTATTTCGCTCAGCATGATACCCTCCAGTTCCATCCACGTCGTTGCAGAGGGCAAGATCTCATTCCTTTTGATGGCTGCATAATATTCCATTGTATATATATATATATATACCCCCTCTTCTTTATCCATTCATCTGTTGGTGGACATCTTGGCTCTTTCCACAGTTTGGCTATTGTGGACATTAATAGCAAGCGTTCTAACTCGGAGAAACAACACTGAAGAGAAACCGTGCTTTAGCTACCGACGACCTCTGTGTGGGAGGAAGCAGTTTAGGGTGTACGGTGGGTGAGAGCCTGGGGACGGGTTCCGTTTCCTAAAATCGAGGGAGAGACAGCCCGGAGAGAAGGCAGCTCTCAACTCACACCATGGTTATGGGGCTAGTACCGTTGCCCCGGGTGTGTGTGCAGGCTTCATGAAAACCGCCTAACTCGAAGGAAAAACTCGCTGGAGAATCCATGCTTCAGCTAAAAGAGCCGCTCTTGAAGGTGGAAGCATTATGTTGTGTGCGTGCATGAGAGCCCTGCAAGGGAGTCCAAAGCCTTTTGTGAGTGAGCCTCAGGCCCCAGCAGAAGGCAGAACACGACTCCCCATGTGTTTCATCACGCTAGCACGGCAGCCCCACTTTTGCATGGAAGTCTAACAGCTAGTGTTCTAACTCGAAGAAACAACACTGTAGAGAAACCCTGCTTTAGCTACCGTCGACCTCTAGATGGAGGAAGTATTACACGGAGTACCGTGGCTGAGAGCCTGGGGAACGGGTTCCATACGTGAAACCAAGGGAGAAATAGGTCCGGGCAGAAGGCACCTCTGGACTCAGCTCTTGCTACCTGAAGCTAACACTACTGCTCCATGTGTGCTTGGAATGCTATGTGCTCGACACTGACTGGGAAGAAACAAGCCTGTCAAGAATCCCAGGTGCAGCTCATTCGCCTACCAGACTACTAACACCAAGAATCAATGCTGTAGCGTTACTGCGCTTTAGCTAACATTGCAGTTCCTGAAGCCGCAGGAGTTGTATACTGTTCGTGTATGAGAGACCGGGGAAAGGGTCCCATACGTGAAATGGAGTGAGAAACAGGCCGGTGCGGAAGGCAGCTCTCAACTCACCTCTTGTTTATGAGGCCAGTACCCTTGCCCCGTGTGTTCCTGCAGGCCATAAGCCAACCGCCTAACTCAAAGGAACAACTCTGTAGAGAATTCCTGCTTCGGCTAAAAGAGCCATGCCTCAGGGTGGACGCATTGTGTGGTGGGCATGCGTGAGTGCACAGCAAGTGAGTCCAAAAGCATTTTCCTTGTGAGACCCAGGCCCCAGAAGAAGCCAGAACACGACTCCCCACTTGCTCCATGAATCTAATACTGCGGCCCCACTTTTGCATGGAAGTCTGATAGTTAGCTTTCTAAGTCGAAGAAACAACACTGTAGAGAAACCGTGCTTTAGCTACCGTCGACCTCTCTGAGGGCGAAGCAGTTTAGGGTGTACTGAGGTTGGGAGCCCTGGGACGGTTTCAATATCATAATATCGGTGGAGGGACAGGCCGGCACAGAAGGCAGCTCTCAACTCACATCATGGTTATGGGGCTACTACCGTTGCCCAGGGTGTGTGTGCAGGCTTAAACACAGCCACCTAACTCGAAGGAAAAACTCGGTAGAGAGCCTGTGCTGCAGGTAAAACAGCTGCTCCTGAGGGTGGAAGCATTTTGTTGTGTGCGTGCGTGAGAGCACTGCAAGGGAGTCCAAAGCTTTCTGCGAGTGAGACTCAGGCCCCAGCGAAAGGCAGAACACCACTCCCCATGTGTTTCATCAACCTAGCACGGCAGCGCCACTTTTCAGGGAAGTCTAATAGCTAGCGTTCTAAGTCGAAGAAACAACACTGTAGAGAAGCCGTGCTTTAGCTACCGTCGACCTCTGTGTGGGCGAAGCAGTTTAGGGTGTACTGTGGCTGGCAGCCTGGGGACGGTTTCCATTTCGGAATATAGGGGGAGAGACAGTCCGGTACAGAAGGCAGCTCTCAACTCACTACATGCTTAAGGGGCTAGTTCCGTTGCCCCGTGGGTGTGTGCAGGCTTAAAGACAGCCACTTAACTCGAAGGAAAAACTCGGTAGGGAATCCGAGCTGCAGGTAAAACAGCTGCTCCTAAGGGTGGAAGCCTTTTGTTGTGTGCGTGCGTGAGAGCACTGCAAGGGAGTCCAAAGCATTTTGCGAGTGAGACTCAGGCCCCAGCGAAAGGCAGAACACGACTCCCCATGTGTTTTACCAAGCTAGCACGGCAGCCCCACATTTGCATGGAAGTCTAAGAGCTAGCGTTCTAACTCGAAGAAACTACACAGTAGAGAAACCGTGCTTTAGCTACCGTCGACCTCTCTGTGGGCGAAGCAGTTTAGGGTGTACTGTGGCTGAGAGCCTGGGGACATTTTCCATTTTGTAAAATCGGGGGAGAGACAGGCCGGTACAGAAGGCAGCTCTCAACTCACATCATGGTTATGGGGCTAGTACCGTTGCCCTGGGTGTGTGTGCAGGCTGAAAGACAGCCACCTAACTCAAAGGAAAAACACGGTAGAGAATCCGTGCTTCAGCTCAAACAGCCGCTCCTGAGGGTGGAAGCATTTGGTTGTGTGCGTGCGTGAGAGGACTGCAAGGGAGTCCAAAGTTTCTGCGAGTGAGACTCAGGCCCCAGCAAAAGGCAGAAGACGACTCCCCGTGTGTTTCATTTAGCTAGCACTGCGGCCCTACTTTTGCATGGAAATCTAATCGCTAGCGTTCTCCCTGGAAGAAACAACACGGTAGAGAAACCGTGCTTTAGCTACCATCCACCTCTCTGAGGGAGGAAGCACTTTCCAGGCTACCGTGGGTGAGAGCCTGAGGAACGGGTTCCTTACGTGAAACCGAGGGAGAAGGAGTCCGGGCCAGAAGGCTCCTCTCGACTCAGCTCTTGTTACCTGAAGCTAACACTTCGGCTCCATGTGTGCATAGGAATGCTAAGGGCTCCACACTGATTTGGCAGAAAGAAGCCGCTCAAGAACCCCAGCTTCAGCTCGTTCGCCTCTCCACAGGGTGGCAGCATTTTCAAGTCTGCTTGAGTGCAAACCTGGGGAAGGAGTCCCAGCCGAATTCGGAGGGAGAAATAAGCATGGGCAGAAGGCCCCTATGGACTCAACTCTTGTTTCGGGAAACTAGATCGGCTCTCCCGTGTGTGCGTGGAGTCCTCAGTGCCATCCACGCAACGCAAAGGAACAAAACTGTAGAGAACCCGTGCCTCAGCAAAGATCGCCCTTCCTGAGCGTGCACTTCATCTGTTGTGTGTTTTTGTGAAAGCATGAGAAATGGAACCTAAACGTAACTCGGAGTGAGAAGCAGGCCTGGAAGGAAGGCTGCTGTCGACTCACCTCTTGTTTGAGGAGATTAGCACTGCTGTACCCTGTGTGCCTGGATGCCTAGTTCCCAGGCTACTAACACCAAGAATCAATCCTCTCGAGTGACTGCGCTTGAGTTAACATTGCCGTTCCTGAAGCAGGAGGAATTTGACCCTGCTCGTGTACGAGAGACCGGGGAAAGGGTCCCAGACGTGAAATGGAGTGAGAAACAGGCCGGTGCGGAAGGCAGCTCTCAAGTCACCTCTGGTTGATGAGGCTAGTACCCTTGCCCCGGGGGTGCCTGCAGGCCTAAAGCCAACCACCTAACTCAAAGGAACAACTCTGTAGGGAATTCCTGCTTCGGCTAAAAGAGCCATGCCTCAGGGTGGACGCATTTTGCTGTGTGCATGCGTGAGCGCACTGCAAGTGAGTCCAAAAGCATTTTCCTTGTGAGACCCAGGCCCCGGAAGAAGCCAGAACACGACTCCCCACTTGCTCCATGAAGCTAGGACTGCGGCCCCACTTTTGCATGGAAGTCTAACAGCTAGCTTTCTAACTCGGAGAAACAACACTGTAGAGAAACCGTGCTTTAGCTACCGTCGACCTCTCTGTGGGCGAAGCAGTTTAGGGTGTACTGTGGCTGAGAGCCTGGGGACGGTTTCCATTTCATAATATCGGGGGAGAGACAGGCTGGCACATAAGGCAGATCTGAACTCACTACGTGGTTATGGGGCTAGTTCCGTTGCCCCGTGGGTGTGTGCAGGCTTAAACACAGCCACCTAACTCGAAGGAAAAACTCGGTAGAGAGCCTGTGCTGCAGGTAAAAGAGCTGCTCCTGAGGGTGCAAGCATTTTGTTGTGTGCGTGCGTGAGAGCACTGCAAGGGAGTCCAAAGCTTTTTGCGAGTGAGACTCAGGCCCCAGCGAAAGGCAGAACACGACTCCCCATGTGTTTCATCACGCTAGCACGGCAGCCCCACTTTTGCATGGAAGTCTAATAGCTAGCGTTCTAAGTCGAAGAAACAACACTGTAGAGAAGCCGTGCTTTAGCTACCGTCGACCTCTGTGTGGGCGAAGCAGTTTAGGGTGTACTGTGGCTGAGAGCCCTGGGACGGTTTCAATATCGTAATATCGGGGAGAGACAGGCCGGTACAGAAGGCAGCTCTCAAATCACATCATGGTTATGGGGCTAGTACCATTGCCCAGGGTGTGTGTGCAGGCTTAAACACAGCCACCTAACTCGAAGGAAAAACTCGGTTGAGAGCCTGTGCTGCAGGTAAAACAGCTGCTCCTGAGGGTGGCAGCATTTTGTTGTGTGCGTGCGTGAGAGCACTGCAAGGGAGTCCAGACCCATTTTCCGTGTGGGACTCAGGCCCCGGCAGAAGACAGAACACGACTCCCCACTTGTTTCATGAAGCTAGCACTGCGGCCCCACTTTTGCATGGAAGTCTAATAGCAAGCGTTCTTTATTATTATTATTATTAAATGTTTTTATTGTTATGTTAATCCCCATACATTACATCATTAGTTTTAGATATAGTGTTCCATGATTCATTGTTTGTGCATATCACCCAGTGCTCCATGCAGATCGTGCCCTGCTCAATACCCATCACCAGGCTAACCCATCCTCCCACCCCCCTCCCCTCTAGAACCCTCAGTTTGTTTTTCAGAGTCCATCGTCTCTCATGGTTCTTCTCCCCCTCCGATTTTCCCCCCTTCATTCTTCCCCTCCTGCTACATTCTTCTTCTTCTTTTTTTCTTTCTTAACATATATTGCATTATTTGTTTCAGAGGTACAGATCTGAGATTCAACAGTCTTGCACAATTCACAGCGCTTACCAGAACACATACCCTCCCCAGTGTCCAACACCCAGTGACCCCATCCCTCCCACCCCAGCCCCCACTCCAGCAACCCTCAGTTTGTTTCCTGAGATTAAGAATTCCTCATATCAGTGAGGTCATATGATACATGTCTTTCTCTGTTTGACTTATTTCGCTCAGCATGATACCCTCCAGTTCCATCCACGTCGTTGCAGAGGGCAAGATCTCATTCCTTTTGATGGCTGCATAATATTCCATTGTATATATATATATATATACCCCCTCTTCTTTATCCATTCATCTGTTGGTGGACATCTTGGCTCTTTCCACAGTTTGGCTATTGTGGACATTAATAGCAAGCGTTCTAACTCGGAGAAACAACACTGAAGAGAAACCGTGCTTTAGCTACCGACGACCTCTGTGTGGGAGGAAGCAGTTTAGGGTGTACGGTGGGTGAGAGCCTGGGGACGGGTTCCGTTTCCTAAAATCGAGGGAGAGACAGCCCGGAGAGAAGGCAGCTCTCAACTCACACCATGGTTATGGGGCTAGTACCGTTGCCCCGGGTGTGTGTGCAGGCTTCATGAAAACCGCCTAACTCGAAGGAAAAACTCGCTGGAGAATCCATGCTTCAGCTAAAAGAGCCGCTCTTGAAGGTGGAAGCATTATGTTGTGTGCGTGCATGAGAGCCCTGCAAGGGAGTCCAAAGCCTTTTGTGAGTGAGCCTCAGGCCCCAGCAGAAGGCAGAACACGACTCCCCATGTGTTTCATCACGCTAGCACGGCAGCCCCACTTTTGCATGGAAGTCTAACAGCTAGTGTTCTAACTCGAAGAAACAACACTGTAGAGAAACCCTGCTTTAGCTACCGTCGACCTCTAGATGGAGGAAGTATTACACGGAGTACCGTGGCTGAGAGCCTGGGGAACGGGTTCCATACGTGAAACCAAGGGAGAAATAGGTCCGGGCAGAAGGCACCTCTGGACTCAGCTCTTGCTACCTGAAGCTAACACTACTGCTCCATGTGTGCTTGGAATGCTATGTGCTCGACACTGACTGGGAAGAAACAAGCCTGTCAAGAATCCCAGGTGCAGCTCATTCGCCTACCAGACTACTAACACCAAGAATCAATGCTGTAGCTTTACTGCGCTTTAGCTAACATTGCAGTTCCTGAAGCCGCAGGAGTGGTATAGTGTTCGTGTATGAGAGACCAGGGAAAGGGTCCCATACGTGAAATGGAGTGAGAAACAGGCCGGTGCGGAAGGCAGCTCTCAACTCACCTCTTGTTTATGAGGCCAGTACCCTTGCCCCGTGTGTTCCTGCAGGCCATAAGCCAACCGCCTAACTCAAAGGAACAACTCTGTAGAGAATTCCTGCTTCGGCTAAAAGAGCCATGCCTCAGGGTGGACGCATTGTGTGGTGGGCATGCGTGAGTGCACAGCAAGTGAGTCCAAAAGCATTTTCCTTGTGAGACCCAGGCCCCAGAAGAAGCCAGAACACGACTCCCCACTTGCTCCATGAATCTAATACTGCGGCCCCACTTTTGCATGGAAGTCTGATAGTTAGCTTTCTAAGTCGAAGAAACAACACTGTAGAGAAACCGTGCTTTAGCTACCGTCGACCTCTCTGAGGGCGAAGCAGTTTAGGGTGTACTGAGGTTGGGAGCCCTGGGACGGTTTCAATATCATAATATCGGTGGAGGGACAGGCCGGCACAGAAGGCAGCTCTCAACTCACATCATGGTTATGGGGCTACTACCGTTGCCCAGGGTGTGTGTGCAGGCTTAAACACAGCCACCTAACTCGAAGGAAAAACTCGGTAGAGAGCCTGTGCTGCAGGTAAAACAGCTGCTCCTGAGGGTGGAAGCATTTTGTTGTGTGCGTGCGTGAGAGCACTGCAAGGGAGTCCAAAGCTTTCTGCGAGTGAGACTCAGGCCCCAGCGAAAGGCAGAACACCACTCCCCATGTGTTTCATCAACCTAGCACGGCAGCGCCACTTTTCAGGGAAGTCTAATAGCTAGCGTTCTAAGTCGAAGAAACAACACTGTAGAGAAGCCGTGCTTTAGCTACCGTCGACCTCTGTGTGGGCGAAGCAGTTTAGGGTGTACTGTGGCTGGCAGCCTGGGGACGGTTTCCATTTCGGAATATAGGGGGAGAGACAGTCCGGTACAGAAGGCAGCTCTCAACTCACTACATGCTTAAGGGGCTAGTTCCGTTGCCCCGTGGGTGTGTGCAGGCTTAAAGACAGCCACTTAACTCGAAGGAAAAACTCGGTAGGGAATCCGAGCTGCAGGTAAAACAGCTGCTCCTAAGGGTGGAAGCCTTTTGTTGTGTGCGTGCGTGAGAGCACTGCAAGGGAGTCCAAAGCATTTTGCGAGTGAGACTCAGGCCCCAGCGAAAGGCAGAACACGACTCCCCATGTGTTTTACCAAGCTAGCACGGCAGCCCCACATTTGCATGGAAGTCTAAGAGCTAGCGTTCTAACTCGAAGAAACTACACAGTAGAGAAACCGTGCTTTAGCTACCGTCGACCTCTCTGTGGGCGAAGCAGTTTAGGGTGTACTGTGGCTGAGAGCCTGGGGACATTTTCCATTTTGTAAAATCGGGGGAGAGACAGGCCGGTACAGAAGGCAGCTCTCAACTCACATCATGGTTATGGGGCTAGTACCGTTGCCCTGGGTGTGTGTGCAGGCTGAAAGACAGCCACCTAACTCAAAGGAAAAACACGGTAGAGAATCCGTGCTTCAGCTCAAACAGCCGCTCCTGAGGGTGGAAGCATTTGGTTGTGTGCATGCGTGAGAGGACTGCAAGGGAGTCCAAAGTTTCTGCGAGTGAGACTCAGGCCCCAGCAAAAGGCAGAAGACGACTCCCCGTGTGTTTCATTTAGCTAGCACTGCGGCCCTACTTTTGCATGGAAATCTAATCGCTAGCGTTCTCCCTGGAAGAAACAACACGGTAGAGAAACCGTGCTTTAGCTACCATCCACCTCTCTGAGGGAGGAAGCACTTTCCAGGCTACCGTGGGTGAGAGCCTGAGGAACGGGTTCCTTACGTGAAACCGAGGGAGAAGGAGTCCGGGCCAGAAGGCTCCTCTCGACTCAGCTCTTGTTACCTGAAGCTAACACTTCGGCTCCATGTGTGCATAGGAATGCTAAGGGCTCCACACTGATTTGGCAGAAAGAAGCCGGTCAAGAACCCCAGCTTCAGCTCGTTCGCCTCTCCACAGGGTGGCAGCATTTTCAAGTCTGCTTGAGTGCAAACCTGGGGAAGGAGTCCCAGCCGAATTCGGAGGGAGAAATAAGCATGGGCAGAAGGCCCCTATGGACTCAACTCTTGTTTCGGGAAACTAGATCGGCTCTCCCGTGTGTGCGTGGAGTCCTCAGTGCCATCCACGCAACGCAAAGGAACAAAACTGTAGAGAACCCGTGCCTCAGCAAAGATCGCCCTTCCTGAGCGTGCACTTCATCTGTTGTGTGTTTTTGTGAAAGCATGAGAAATGGAACCTAAACGTAACTCGGAGTGAGAAGCAGGCCTGGAAGGAAGGCTGCTGTCGACTCACCTCTTGTTTGAGGAGATTAGCACTGCTGTACCCTGTGTGCCTGGATGCCTAGTTCCCAGGCTACTAACACCAAGAATCAATCCTCTAGAGTGACTGCGCTTGAGTTAACATTGCCGTTCCTGAAGCAGGAGGAATTTGACCCTGCTCGTGTACGAGAGACCGGGGAAAGGGTCCCAGACGTGAAATGGAGTGAGAAACAGGCCGGTGCGGAAGGCAGCTCTCAAGTCACCTCTGGTTGATGAGGCTAGTACCCTTGCCCCGGGGGTGCCTGCAGGCCTAAAGCCAACCACCTAACTCAAAGGAACAACTCTGTAGGGAATTCCTGCTTCGGCTAAAAGAGCCATGCCTCAGGGTGGACGCATTTTGCTGTGTGCATGCGTGAGCGCACTGCAAGTGAGTCCAAAAGCATTTTCCTTGTGAGACCCAGGCCCCGGAAGAAGCCAGAACACGACTCCCCACTTGCTCCATGAAGCTAGGACTGCGGCCCCACTTTTGCATGGAAGTCTAACAGCTAGCTTTCTAACTCGGAGAAACAACACTGTAGAGAAACCGTGCTTTAGCTACCGTCGACCTCTCTGTGGGCGAAGCAGTTTAGGGTGTACTGTGGCTGAGAGCCTGGGGACGGTTTCCATTTCATAATATCGGGGGAGAGACAGGCTGGCACATAAGGCAGATCTGAACTCACTACGTGGTTATGGGGCTAGTTCCGTTGCCCCGTGGGTGTGTGCAGGCTTAAACACAGCCACCTAACTCGAAGGAAAAACTCGGTAGAGAGCCTGTGCTGCAGGTAAAAGAGCTGCTCCTGAGGGTGCAAGCATTTTGTTGTGTGCGTGCGTGAGAGCACTGCAAGGGAGTCCAAAGCTTTTTGCGAGTGAGACTCAGGCCCCAGCGAAAGGCAGAACACGACTCCCCATGTGTTTCATCACGCTAGCACGGCAGCCCCACTTTTGCATGGAAGTCTAATAGCTAGCGTTCTAACTCGAAGAAACAACACTGTAGAGAAGCCGTGCTTTAGCTACCGTCGACCTCTGTGTGGGCGAAGCAGTTTAGGGTGTACTGTGGCTGAGAGCCCTGGGACGGTTTCAATATCGTAATATCGGGGAGAGACAGGCCGGTACAGAAGGCAGCTCTCAAATCACATCATGGTTATGGGGCTAGTACCATTGCCCAGGGTGTGTGTGCAGGCTTAAACACAGCCACCTAACTCGAAGGAAAAACTCGGTTGAGAGCCTGTGCTGCAGGTAAAACAGCTGCTCCTGAGGGTGGCAGCATTTTGTTGTGTGCGTGCGTGAGAGCACTGCAAGGGAGTCCAGACCCATTTTCCGTGTGGGACTCAGGCCCCGGCAGAAGACAGAACACGACTCCCCACTTGTTTCATGAAGCTAGCACTGCGGCCCCACTTTTGCATGGAAGTCTAATAGCAAGCGTTCTTTATTATTATTATTATTAAATGTTTTTATTGTTATGTTAATCCCCATACATTACATCATTAGTTTTAGATATAGTGTTCCATGATTCATTGTTTGTGCATATCACCCAGTGCTCCATGCAGATCGTGCCCTGCTCAATACCCATCACCAGGCTAACCCATCCTCCCACCCCCCTCCCCTCTAGAACCCTCAGTTTGTTTTTCAGAGTCCATCGTCTCTCATGGTTCTTCTCCCCCTCCGATTTTCCCCCCTTCATTCTTCCCCTCCTGCTACATTCTTCTTCTTCTTTTTTTCTTTCTTAACATATATTGCATTATTTGTTTCAGAGGTACAGATCTGAGATTCAACAGTCTTGCACAATTCACAGCGCTTACCAGAACACATACCCTCCCCAGTGTCCAACACCCAGTGACCCCATCCCTCCCACCCCAGCCCCCACTCCAGCAACCCTCAGTTTGTTTCCTGAGATTAAGAATTCCTCATATCAGTGAGGTCATATGATACATGTCTTTCTCTGTTTGACTTATTTCGCTCAGCATGATACCCTCCAGTTCCATCCACGTCGTTGCAGAGGGCAAGATCTCATTCCTTTTGATGGCTGCATAATATTCCATTGTATATATATATATATATACCCCCTCTTCTTTATCCATTCATCTGTTGGTGGACATCTTGGCTCTTTCCACAGTTTGGCTATTGTGGACATTAATAGCAAGCGTTCTAACTCGGAGAAACAACACTGAAGAGAAACCGTGCTTTAGCTACCGACGACCTCTGTGTGGGAGGAAGCAGTTTAGGGTGTACGGTGGGTGAGAGCCTGGGGACGGGTTCCGTTTCCTAAAATCGAGGGAGAGACAGCCCGGAGAGAAGGCAGCTCTCAACTCACACCATGGTTATGGGGCTAGTACCGTTGCCCCGGGTGTGTGTGCAGGCTTCATGAAAACCGCCTAACTCGAAGGAAAAACTCGCTGGAGAATCCATGCTTCAGCTAAAAGAGCCGCTCTTGAAGGTGGAAGCATTATGTTGTGTGCGTGCATGAGAGCCCTGCAAGGGAGTCCAAAGCCTTTTGTGAGTGAGCCTCAGGCCCCAGCAGAAGGCAGAACACGACTCCCCATGTGTTTCATCACGCTAGCACGGCAGCCCCACTTTTGCATGGAAGTCTAACAGCTAGTGTTCTAACTCGAAGAAACAACACTGTAGAGAAACCCTGCTTTAGCTACCGTCGACCTCTAGATGGAGGAAGTATTACACGGAGTACCGTGGCTGAGAGCCTGGGGAACGGGTTCCATACGTGAAACCAAGGGAGAAATAGGTCCGGGCAGAAGGCACCTCTGGACTCAGCTCTTGCTACCTGAAGCTAACACTACTGCTCCATGTGTGCTTGGAATGCTATGTGCTCGACACTGACTGGGAAGAAACAAGCCTGTCAAGAATCCCAGGTGCAGCTCATTCGCCTACCAGACTACTAACACCAAGAATCAATGCTGTAGCTTTACTGCGCTTTAGCTAACATTGCAGTTCCTGAAGCCGCAGGAGTTGTATAGTGTTCGTGTATGAGAGACCGGGGGAAGGGTCCCATACGTGAAATGGAGTGAGAAACAGGCCGGTGCGGAAGGCAGCTCTCAACTCACCTCTTGTTTATGAGGCCAGTACCCTTGCCCCGTGTGTTCCTGCAGGCCATAAGCCAACCGCCTAACTCAAAGGAACAACTCTGTAGAGAATTCCTGCTTCGGCTAAAAGAGCCATGCCTCAGGGTGGACGCATTGTGTGGTGGGCATGCGTGAGTGCACAGCAAGTGAGTCCAAAAGCATTTTCCTTGTGAGACCCAGGCCCCAGAAGAAGCCAGAACACGACTCCCCACTTGCTCCATGAATCTAATACTGCGGCCCCACTTTTGCATGGAAGTCTGATAGTTAGCTTTCTAAGTCGAAGAAACAACACTGTAGAGAAACCGTGCTTTAGCTACCGTCGACCTCTCTGAGGGCGAAGCAGTTTAGGGTGTACTGAGGTTGGGAGCCCTGGGACGGTTTCAATATCATAATATCGGTGGAGGGACAGGCCGGCACAGAAGGCAGCTCTCAACTCACATCATGGTTATGGGGCTACTACCGTTGCCCAGGGTGTGTGTGCAGGCTTAAACACAGCCACCTAACTCGAAGGAAAAACTCGGTAGAGAGCCTGTGCTGCAGGTAAAACAGCTGCTCCTGAGGGTGGAAGCATTTTGTTGTGTGCGTGCGTGAGAGCACTGCAAGGGAGTCCAAAGCTTTCTGCGAGTGAGACTCAGGCCCCAGCGAAAGGCAGAACACCACTCCCCATGTGTTTCATCAACCTAGCACGGCAGCGCCACTTTTCATGGAAGTCTAATAGCTAGCGTTCTAAGTCGAAGAAACAACACTGTAGAGAAGCCGTGCTTTAGCTACCGTCGACCTCTGTGTGGGCGAAGCAGTTTAGGGTGTACTGTGGCTGGCAGCCTGGGGACGGTTTCCATTTCGGAATATAGGGGGAGAGACAGTCCGGTACAGAAGGCAGCTCTCAACTCACTACATGCTTAAGGGGCTAGTTCCGTTGCCCCGTGGGTGTGTGCAGGCTTAAAGACAGCCACTTAACTCGAAGGAAAAACTCGGTAGGGAATCCGAGCTGCAGGTAAAACAGCTGCTCCTAAGGGTGGAAGCCTTTTGTTGTGTGCGTGCGTGAGAGCACTGCAAGGGAGTCCAAAGCATTTTGCGAGTGAGACTCAGGCCCCAGCGAAAGGCAGAACACGACTCCCCATGTGTTTTACCAAGCTAGCACGGCAGCCCCACATTTGCATGGAAGTCTAAGAGCTAGCGTTCTAACTCGAAGAAACTACACAGTAGAGAAACCGTGCTTTAGCTACCGTCGACCTCTCTGTGGGCGAAGCAGTTTAGGGTGTACTGTGGCTGAGAGCCTGGGGACATTTTCCATTTTGTAAAATCGGGGGAGAGACAGGCCGGTACAGAAGGCAGCTCTCAACTCACATCATGGTTATGGGGCTAGTACCGTTGCCCTGGGTGTGTGTGCAGGCTGAAAGACAGCCACCTAACTCAAAGGAAAAACACGGTAGAGAATCCGTGCTTCAGCTCAAACAGCCGCTCCTGAGGGTGGAAGCATTTGGTTGTGTGCGTGCGTGAGAGGACTGCAAGGGAGTCCAAAGTTTCTGCGAGTGAGACTCAGGCCCCAGCAAAAGGCAGAAGACGACTCCCCGTGTGTTTCATTTAGCTAGCACTGCGGCCCTACTTTTGCATGGAAATCTAATCGCTAGCGTTCTCCCTGGAAGAAACAACACGGTAGAGAAACCGTGCTTTAGCTACCATCCACCTCTCTGAGGGAGGAAGCACTTTCCAGGCTACCGTGGGTGAGAGCCTGAGGAACGGGTTCCTTACGTGAAACCGAGGGAGAAGGAGTCCGGGCCAGAAGGCTCCTCTCGACTCAGCTCTTGTTACCTGAAGCTAACACTTCGGCTCCATGTGTGCATAGGAATGCTAAGGGCTCCACCCTGATTTGGCAGAAAGAAGCCGCTCAAGAACCCCAGCTTCAGCTCGTTCGCCTCTCCACAGGGTGGCAGCATTTTCAAGTCTGCTTGAGTGCAAACCTGGGGAAGGAGTCCCAGCCGAATTCGGAGGGAGAAATAAGCATGGGCAGAAGGCCCCTATGGACTCAACTCTTGTTTCGGGAAACTAGATCGGCTCTCCCGTGTGTGCGTGGAGTCCTCAGTGCCATCCACGCAACGCAAAGGAACAAAACTGTAGAGAACCCGTGCCTCAGCAAAGATCGCCCTTCCTGAGCGTGCACTTCATCTGTTGTGTGTTTTTGTGAAAGCATGAGAAATGGAACCTAAACGTAACTCGGAGTGAGAAGCAGGCCTGGAAGGAAGGCTGCTGTCGACTCACCTCTTGTTTGAGGAGATTAGCACTGCTGTACCCTGTGTGCCTGGATGCCTAGTTCCCAGGCTACTAACACCAAGAATCAATCCTCTAGAGTGACTGCGCTTGAGTTAACATTGCCGTTCCTGAAGCAGGAGGAATTTGACCCTGCTCGTGTACGAGAGACCGGGGAAAGGGTCCCAGACGTGAAATGGAGTGAGAAACAGGCCGGTGCGGAAGGCAGCTCTCAAGTCACCTCTGGTTGATGAGGCTAGTACCCTTGCCCCGGGGGTGCCTGCAGGCCTAAAGCCAACCACCTAACTCAAAGGAACAACTCTGTAGGGAATTCCTGCTTCGGCTAAAAGAGCCATGCCTCAGGGTGGACGCATTTTGCTGTGTGCATGCGTGAGCGCACTGCAAGTGAGTCCAAAAGCATTTTCCTTGTGAGACCCAGGCCCCGGAAGAAGCCAGAACACGACTCCCCACTTGCTCCATGAAGCTAGGACTGCGGCCCCACTTTTGCATGGAAGTCTAACAGCTAGCTTTCTAACTCGGAGAAACAACACTGTAGAGAAACCGTGCTTTAGCTACCGTCGACCTCTCTGTGGGCGAAGCAGTTTAGGGTGTACTGTGGCTGAGAGCCTGGGGACGGTTTCCATTTCATAATATCGGGGGAGAGACAGGCTGGCACATAAGGCAGATCTGAACTCACTACGTGGTTATGGGGCTAGTTCCGTTGCCCCGTGGGTGTGTGCAGGCTTAAACACAGCCACCTAACTCGAAGGAAAAACTCGGTAGAGAGCCTGTGCTGCAGGTAAAAGAGCTGCTCCTGAGGGTGCAAGCATTTTGTTGTGTGCGTGCGTGAGAGCACTGCAAGGGAGTCCAAAGCTTTTTGCGAGTGAGACTCAGGCCCCAGCGAAAGGCAGAACACGACTCCCCATGTGTTTCATCACGCTAGCACGGCAGCCCCACTTTTGCATGGAAGTCTAATAGCTAGCGTTCTAACTCGAAGAAACAACACTGTAGAGAAGCCGTGCTTTAGCTACCGTCGACCTCTGTGTGGGCGAAGCAGTTTAGGGTGTACTGTGGCTGAGAGCCCTGGGACGGTTTCAATATCGTAATATCGGGGAGAGACAGGCCGGTACAGAAGGCAGCTCTCAAATCACATCATGGTTATGGGGCTAGTACCATTGCCCAGGGTGTGTGTGCAGGCTTAAACACAGCCACCTAACTCGAAGGAAAAACTCGGTTGAGAGCCTGTGCTGCAGGTAAAACAGCTGCTCCTGAGGGTGGCAGCATTTTGTTGTGTGCGTGCGTGAGAGCACTGCAAGGGAGTCCAGACCCATTTTCCGTGTGGGACTCAGGCCCCGGCAGAAGACAGAACACGACTCCCCACTTGTTTCATGAAGCTAGCACTGCGGCCCCACTTTTGCATGGAAGTCTAATAGCAAGCGTTCTTTATTATTATTATTATTAAATGTTTTTATTGTTATGTTAATCCCCATACATTACATCATTAGTTTTAGATATAGTGTTCCATGATTCATTGTTTGTGCATATCACCCAGTGCTCCATGCAGATCGTGCCCTGCTCAATACCCATCACCAGGCTAACCCATCCTCCCACCCCCCTCCCCTCTAGAACCCTCAGTTTGTTTTTCAGAGTCCATCGTCTCTCATGGTTCTTCTCCCCCTCCGATTTTCCCCCCTTCATTCTTCCCCTCCTGCTACATTCTTCTTCTTCTTTTTTTCTTTCTTAACATATATTGCATTATTTGTTTCAGAGGTACAGATCTGAGATTCAACAGTCTTGCACAATTCACAGCGCTTACCAGAACACATACCCTCCCCAGTGTCCAACACCCAGTGACCCCATCCCTCCCACCCCAGCCCCCACTCCAGCAACCCTCAGTTTGTTTCCTGAGATTAAGAATTCCTCATATCAGTGAGGTCATATGATACATGTCTTTCTCTGTTTGACTTATTTCGCTCAGCATGATACCCTCCAGTTCCATCCACGTCGTTGCAGAGGGCAAGATCTCATTCCTTTTGATGGCTGCATAATATTCCATTGTATATATATATATATATACCCCCTCTTCTTTATCCATTCATCTGTTGGTGGACATCTTGGCTCTTTCCACAGTTTGGCTATTGTGGACATTAATAGCAAGCGTTCTAACTCGGAGAAACAACACTGAAGAGAAACCGTGCTTTAGCTACCGACGACCTCTGTGTGGGAGGAAGCAGTTTAGGGTGTACGGTGGGTGAGAGCCTGGGGACGGGTTCCGTTTCCTAAAATCGAGGGAGAGACAGCCCGGAGAGAAGGCAGCTCTCAACTCACACCATGGTTATGGGGCTAGTACCGTTGCCCCGGGTGTGTGTGCAGGCTTCATGAAAACCGCCTAACTCGAAGGAAAAACTCGCTGGAGAATCCATGCTTCAGCTAAAAGAGCCGCTCTTGAAGGTGGAAGCATTATGTTGTGTGCGTGCATGAGAGCCCTGCAAGGGAGTCCAAAGCCTTTTGTGAGTGAGCCTCAGGCCCCAGCAGAAGGCAGAACACGACTCCCCATGTGTTTCATCACGCTAGCACGGCAGCCCCACTTTTGCATGGAAGTCTAACAGCTAGTGTTCTAACTCGAAGAAACAACACTGTAGAGAAACCCTGCTTTAGCTACCGTCGACCTCTAGATGGAGGAAGTATTACACGGAGTACCGTGGCTGAGAGCCTGGGGAACGGGTTCCATACGTGAAACCAAGGGAGAAATAGGTCCGGGCAGAAGGCACCTCTGGACTCAGCTCTTGCTACCTGAAGCTAACACTACTGCTCCATGTGTGCTTGGAATGCTATGTGCTCGACACTGACTGGGAAGAAACAAGCCTGTCAAGAATCCCAGGTGCAGCTCATTCGCCTACCAGACTACTAACACCAAGAATCAATGCTGTAGCTTTACTGCGCTTTAGCTAACATTGCAGTTCCTGAAGCCGCAGGAGTGGTATAGTGTTCGTGTATGAGAGACCGGGGAAAGGGTCCCATACGTGAAATGGAGTGAGAAACAGGCCGGTGCGGAAGGCAGCTCTCAACTCACCTCTTGTTTATGAGGCCAGTACCCTTGCCCCGTGTGTTCCTGCAGGCCATAAGCCAACCGCCTAACTCAAAGGAACAACTCTGTAGAGAATTCCTGCTTCGGCTAAAAGAGCCATGCCTCAGGGTGGACGCATTGTGTGGTGGGCATGCGTGAGTGCACAGCAAGTGAGTCCAAAAGCATTTTCCTTGTGAGACCCAGGCCCCAGAAGAAGCCAGAACACGACTCCCCACTTGCTCCATGAATCTAATACTGCGGCCCCACTTTTGCATGGAAGTCTGATAGTTAGCTTTCTAAGTCGAAGAAACAACACTGTAGAGAAACCGTGCTTTAGCTACCGTCGACCTCTCTGAGGGCGAAGCAGTTTAGGGTGTACTGAGGTTGGGAGCCCTGGGACGGTTTCAATATCATAATATCGGTGGAGGGACAGGCCGGCACAGAAGGCAGCTCTCAACTCACATCATGGTTATGGGGCTACTACCGTTGCCCAGGGTGTGTGTGCAGGCTTAAACACAGCCACCTAACTCGAAGGAAAAACTCGGTAGAGAGCCTGTGCTGCAGGTAAAACAGCTGCTCCTGAGGGTGGAAGCATTTTGTTGTGTGCGTGCGTGAGAGCACTGCAAGGGAGTCCAAAGCTTTCTGCGAGTGAGACTAGGCCCCAGCGAAAGGCAGAACACCACTCCCCATGTGTTTCATCAACCTAGCACGGCAGCGCCACTTTTCAGGGAAGTCTAATAGCTAGCGTTCTAAGTCGAAGAAACAACACTGTAGAGAAGCCGTGCTTTAGCTACCGTCGACCTCTGTGTGGGCGAAGCAGTTTAGGGTGTACTGTGGCTGGCAGCCTGGGGACGGTTTCCATTTCGGAATATAGGGGGAGAGACAGTCCGGTACAGAAGGCAGCTCTCAACTCACTACATGCTTAAGGGGCTAGTTCCGTTGCCCCGTGGGTGTGTGCAGGCTTAAAGACAGCCACTTAACTCGAAGGAAAAACTCGGTAGGGAATCCGAGCTGCAGGTAAAACAGCTGCTCCTAAGGGTGGAAGCCTTTTGTTGTGTGCGTGCGTGAGAGCACTGCAAGGGAGTCCAAAGCATTTTGCGAGTGAGACTCAGGCCCCAGCGAAAGGCAGAACACGACTCCCCATGTGTTTTACCAAGCTAGCACGGCAGCCCCACATTTGCATGGAAGTCTAAGAGCTAGCGTTCTAACTCGAAGAAACTACACAGTAGAGAAACCGTGCTTTAGCTACCGTCGACCTCTCTGTGGGCGAAGCAGTTTAGGGTGTACTGTGGCTGAGAGCCTGGGGACATTTTCCATTTTGTAAAATCGGGGGAGAGACAGGCCGGTACAGAAGGCAGCTCTCAACTCACATCATGGTTATGGGGCTAGTACCGTTGCCCTGGGTGTGTGTGCAGGCTGAAAGACAGCCACCTAACTCAAAGGAAAAACACGGTAGAGAATCCGTGCTTCAGCTCAAACAGCCGCTCCTGAGGGTGGAAGCATTTGGTTGTGTGCGTGCGTGAGAGGACTGCAAGGGAGTCCAAAGTTTCTGCGAGTGAGACTCAGGCCCCAGCAAAAGGCAGAAGACGACTCCCCGTGTGTTTCATTTAGCTAGCACTGCGGCCCTACTTTTGCATGGAAATCTAATCGCTAGCGTTCTCCCTGGAAGAAACAACACGGTAGAGAAACCGTGCTTTAGCTACCATCCACCTCTCTGAGGGAGGAAGCACTTTCCAGGCTACCGTGGGTGAGAGCCTGAGGAACGGGTTCCTTACGTGAAACCGAGGGAGAAGGAGTCCGGGCCAGAAGGCTCCTCTCGACTCAGCTCTTGTTACCTGAAGCTAACACTTCGGCTCCATGTGTGCATAGGAATGCTAAGGGCTCCACACTGATTTGGCAGAAAGAAGCCGCTCAAGAACCCCAGCTTCAGCTCGTTCGCCTCTCCACAGGGTGGCAGCATTTTCAAGTCTGCTTGAGTGCAAACCTGGGGAAGGAGTCCCAGCCGAATTCGGAGGGAGAAATAAGCATGGGCAGAAGGCCCCTATGGACTCAACTCTTGTTTCGGGAAACTAGATCGGCTCTCCCGTGTGTGCGTGGAGTCCTCAGTGCCATCCACGCAACGCAAAGGAACAAAACTGTAGAGAACCCGTGCCTCAGCAAAGATCGCCCTTCCTGAGCGTGCACTTCATCTGTTGTGTGTTTTTGTGAAAGCATGAGAAATGGAACCTAAACGTAACTCGGAGTGAGAAGCAGGCCTGGAAGGAAGGCTGCTGTCGACTCACCTCTTGTTTGAGGAGATTAGCACTGCTGTACCCTGTGTGCCTGGATGCCTAGTTCCCAGGCTACTAACACCAAGAATCAATCCTCTAGAGTGACTGCGCTTGAGTTAACATTGCCGTTCCTGAAGCAGGAGGAATTTGACCCTGCTCGTGTACGAGAGACCGGGGAAAGGGTCCCAGACGTGAAATGGAGTGAGAAACAGGCCGGTGCGGAAGGCAGCTCTCAAGTCACCTCTGGTTGATGAGGCTAGTACCCTTGCCCCGGGGGTGCCTGCAGGCCTAAAGCCAACCACCTAACTCAAAGGAACAACTCTGTAGGGAATTCCTGCTTCGGCTAAAAGAGCCATGCCTCAGGGTGGACGCATTTTGCTGTGTGCATGCGTGAGCGCACTGCAAGTGAGTCCAAAAGCATTTTCCTTGTGAGACCCAGGCCCCGGAAGAAGCCAGAACACGACTCCCCACTTGCTCCATGAAGCTAGGACTGCGGCCCCACTTTTGCATGGAAGTCTAACAGCTAGCTTTCTAACTCGGAGAAACAACACTGTAGAGAAACCGTGCTTTAGCTACCGTCGACCTCTCTGTGGGCGAAGCAGTTTAGGGTGTACTGTGGCTGAGAGCCTGGGGACGGTTTCCATTTCATAATATCGGGGGAGAGACAGGCTGGCACATAAGGCAGATCTGAACTCACTACGTGGTTATGGGGCTAGTTCCGTTGCCCCGTGGGTGTGTGCAGGCTTAAACACAGCCACCTAACTCGAAGGAAAAACTCGGTAGAGAGCCTGTGCTGCAGGTAAAAGAGCTGCTCCTGAGGGTGCAAGCATTTTGTTGTGTGCGTGCGTGAGAGCACTGCAAGGGAGTCCAAAGCTTTTTGCGAGTGAGACTCAGGCCCCAGCGAAAGGCAGAACACGACTCCCCATGTGTTTCATCACGCTAGCACGGCAGCCCCACTTTTGCATGGAAGTCTAATAGCTAGCGTTCTAACTCGAAGAAACAACACTGTAGAGAAGCCGTGCTTTAGCTACCGTCGACCTCTGTGTGGGCGAAGCAGTTTAGGGTGTACTGTGGCTGAGAGCCCTGGGACGGTTTCAATATCGTAATATCGGGGAGAGACAGGCCGGTACAGAAGGCAGCTCTCAAATCACATCATGGTTATGGGGCTAGTACCATTGCCCAGGGTGTGTGTGCAGGCTTAAACACAGCCACCTAACTCGAAGGAAAAACTCGGTTGAGAGCCTGTGCTGCAGGTAAAACAGCTGCTCCTGAGGGTGGCAGCATTTTGTTGTGTGCGTGCGTGAGAGCACTGCAAGGGAGTCCAGACCCATTTTCCGTGTGGGACTCAGGCCCCGGCAGAAGACAGAACACGACTCCCCACTTGTTTCATGAAGCTAGCACTGCGGCCCCACTTTTGCATGGAAGTCTAATAGCAAGCGTTCTTTATTATTATTATTATTAAATGTTTTTATTGTTATGTTAATCCCCATACATTACATCATTAGTTTTAGATATAGTGTTCCATGATTCATTGTTTGTGCATATCACCCAGTGCTCCATGCAGATCGTGCCCTGCTCAATACCCATCACCAGGCTAACCCATCCTCCCACCCCCCTCCCCTCTAGAACCCTCAGTTTGTTTTTCAGAGTCCATCGTCTCTCATGGTTCTTCTCCCCCTCCGATTTTCCCCCCTTCATTCTTCCCCTCCTGCTACATTCTTCTTCTTCTTTTTTTCTTTCTTAACATATATTGCATTATTTGTTTCAGAGGTACAGATCTGAGATTCAACAGTCTTGCACAATTCACAGCGCTTACCAGAACACATACCCTCCCCAGTGTCCAACACCCAGTGACCCCATCCCTCCCACCCCAGCCCCCACTCCAGCAACCCTCAGTTTGTTTCCTGAGATTAAGAATTCCTCATATCAGTGAGGTCATATGATACATGTCTTTCTCTGTTTGACTTATTTCGCTCAGCA
The DNA here is from genome assembly GCF_964656455.1 of Halichoerus grypus. Taxonomy (NCBI): domain Eukaryota; kingdom Metazoa; phylum Chordata; class Mammalia; order Carnivora; family Phocidae; genus Halichoerus; species Halichoerus grypus. The sequence continues at coordinate 165,859,944 of NC_135714.1, read as the reverse complement.
TGATACCCTCCAGTTCCATCCACGTCGTTGCAGAGGGCAAGATCTCATTCCTTTTGATGGCTGCATAATATTCCATTGTATATATATATATATATACCCCCTCTTCTTTATCCATTCATCTGTTGGTGGACATCTTGGCTCTTTCCACAGTTTGGCTATTGTGGACATTAATAGCAAGCGTTCTAACTCGGAGAAACAACACTGAAGAGAAACCGTGCTTTAGCTACCGACGACCTCTGTGTGGGAGGAAGCAGTTTAGGGTGTACGGTGGGTGAGAGCCTGGGGACGGGTTCCGTTTCCTAAAATCGAGGGAGAGACAGCCCGGAGAGAAGGCAGCTCTCAACTCACACCATGGTTATGGGGCTAGTACCGTTGCCCCGGGTGTGTGTGCAGGCTTCATGAAAACCGCCTAACTCGAAGGAAAAACTCGCTGGAGAATCCATGCTTCAGCTAAAAGAGCCGCTCTTGAAGGTGGAAGCATTATGTTGTGTGCGTGCATGAGAGCCCTGCAAGGGAGTCCAAAGCCTTTTGTGAGTGAGCCTCAGGCCCCAGCAGAAGGCAGAACACGACTCCCCATGTGTTTCATCACGCTAGCACGGCAGCCCCACTTTTGCATGGAAGTCTAACAGCTAGTGTTCTAACTCGAAGAAACAACACTGTAGAGAAACCCTGCTTTAGCTACCGTCGACCTCTAGATGGAGGAAGTATTACACGGAGTACCGTGGCTGAGAGCCTGGGGAACGGGTTCCATACGTGAAACCAAGGGAGAAATAGGTCCGGGCAGAAGGCACCTCTGGACTCAGCTCTTGCTACCTGAAGCTAACACTACTGCTCCATGTGTGCTTGGAATGCTATGTGCTCGACACTGACTGGGAAGAAACAAGCCTGTCAAGAATCCCAGGTGCAGCTCATTCGCCTACCAGACTACTAACACCAAGAATCAATGCTGTAGCGTTACTGCGCTTTAGCTAACATTGCAGTTCCTGAAGCCGCAGGAGTTGTATAGTGTTCGTGTATGAGAGACCGGGGAAAGGGTCCCATACGTGAAATGGAGTGAGAAACAGGCCGGTGCGGAAGGCAGCTCTCAACTCACCTCTTGTTTATGAGGCCAGTACCCTTGCCCCGTGTGTTCCTGCAGGCCATAAGCCAACCGCCTAACTCAAAGGAACAACTCTGTAGAGAATTCCTGCTTCGGCTAAAAGAGCCATGCCTCAGGGTGGACGCATTGTGTGGTGGGCATGCGTGAGTGCACAGCAAGTGAGTCCAAAAGCATTTTCCTTGTGAGACCCAGGCCCCAGAAGAAGCCAGAACACGACTCCCCACTTGCTCCATGAATCTAATACTGCGGCCCCACTTTTGCATGGAAGTCTGATAGTTAGCTTTCTAAGTCGAAGAAACAACACTGTAGAGAAACCGTGCTTTAGCTACCGTCGACCTCTCTGAGGGCGAAGCAGTTTAGGGTGTACTGAGGTTGGGAGCCCTGGGACGGTTTCAATATCATAATATCGGTGGAGGGACAGGCCGGCACAGAAGGCAGCTCTCAACTCACATCATGGTTATGGGGCTACTACCGTTGCCCAGGGTGTGTGTGCAGGCTTAAACACAGCCACCTAACTCGAAGGAAAAACTCGGTAGAGAGCCTGTGCTGCAGGTAAAACAGCTGCTCCTGAGGGTGGAAGCATTTTGTTGTGTGCGTGCGTGAGAGCACTGCAAGGGAGTCCAAAGCTTTCTGCGAGTGAGACTCAGGCCCCAGCGAAAGGCAGAACACCACTCCCCATGTGTTTCATCAAGCTAGCACGGCAGCGCCACTTTTCAGGGAAGTCTAATAGCTAGCGTTCTAAGTCGAAGAAACAACACTGTAGAGAAGCCGTGCTTTAGCTACCGTCGACCTCTGTGTGGGCGAAGCAGTTTAGGGTGTACTGTGGCTGGCAGCCTGGGGACGGTTTCCATTTCGGAATATAGGGGGAGAGACAGTCCGGTACAGAAGGCAGCTCTCAACTCACTACATGCTTAAGGGGCTAGTTCCGTTGCCCCGTGGGTGTGTGCAGGCTTAAAGACAGCCACTTAACTCGAAGGAAAAACTCGGTAGGGAATCCGAGCTGCAGGTAAAACAGCTGCTCCTAAGGGTGGAAGCCTTTTGTTGTGTGCGTGCGTGAGAGCACTGCAAGGGAGTCCAAAGCATTTTGCGAGTGAGACTCAGGCCCCAGCGAAAGGCAGAACACGACTCCCCATGTGTTTTACCAAGCTAGCACGGCAGCCCCACATTTGCATGGAAGTCTAAGAGCTAGCGTTCTAACTCGAAGAAACTACACAGTAGAGAAACCGTGCTTTAGCTACCGTCGACCTCTCTGTGGGCGAAGCAGTTTAGGGTGTACTGTGGCTGAGAGCCTGGGGACATTTTCCATTTTGTAAAATCGGGGGAGAGACAGGCCGGTACAGAAGGCAGCTCTCAACTCACATCATGGTTATGGGGCTAGTACCGTTGCCCTGGGTGTGTGTGCAGGCTGAAAGACAGCCACCTAACTCAAAGGAAAAACACGGTAGAGAATCCGTGCTTCAGCTCAAACAGCCGCTCCTGAGGGTGGAAGCATTTGGTTGTGTGCGTGCGTGAGAGGACTGCAAGGGAGTCCAAAGTTTCTGCGAGTGAGACTCAGGCCCCAGCAAAAGGCAGAAGACGACTCCCCGTGTGTTTCATTTAGCTAGCACTGCGGCCCTACTTTTGCATGGAAATCTAATCGCTAGCGTTCTCCCTGGAAGAAACAACACGGTAGAGAAACCGTGCTTTAGCTACCATCCACCTCTCTGAGGGAGGAAGCACTTTCCAGGCTACCGTGGGTGAGAGCCTGAGGAACGGGTTCCTTACGTGAAACCGAGGGAGAAGGAGTCCGGGCCAGAAGGCTCCTCTCGACTCAGCTCTTGTTACCTGAAGCTAACACTTCGGCTCCATGTGTGCATAGGAATGCTAAGGGCTCCACACTGATTTGGCAGAAAGAAGCCGCTCAAGAACCCCAGCTTCAGCTCGTTCGCCTCTCCACAGGGTGGCAGCATTTTCAAGTCTGCTTGAGTGCAAACCTGGGGAAGGAGTCCCAGCCGAATTCGGAGGGAGAAATAAGCATGGGCAGAAGGCCCCTATGGACTCAACTCTTGTTTCGGGAAACTAGATCGGCTCTCCCGTGTGTGCGTGGAGTCCTCAGTGCCATCCACGCAACGCAAAGGAACAAAACTGTAGAGAACCCGTGCCTCAGCAAAGATCGCCCTTCCTGAGCGTGCACTTCATCTGTTGTGTGTTTTTGTGAAAGCATGAGAAATGGAACCTAAACGTAACTCGGAGTGAGAAGCAGGCCTGGAAGGAAGGCTGCTGTCGACTCACCTCTTGTTTGAGGAGATTAGCACTGCTGTACCCTGTGTGCCTGGATGCCTAGTTCCCAGGCTACTAACACCAAGAATCAATCCTCTAGAGTGACTGCGCTTGAGTTAACATTGCCGTTCCTGAAGCAGGAGGAATTTGACCCTGCTCGTGTACGAGAGACCGGGGAAAGGGTCCCAGACGTGAAATGGAGTGAGAAACAGGCCGGTGCGGAAGGCAGCTCTCAAGTCACCTCTGGTTGATGAGGCTAGTACCCTTGCCCCGGGGGTGCCTGCAGGCCTAAAGCCAACCACCTAACTCAAAGGAACAACTCTGTAGGGAATTCCTGCTTCGGCTAAAAGAGCCATGCCTCAGGGTGGACGCATTTTGCTGTGTGCATGCGTGAGCGCACTGCAAGTGAGTCCAAAAGCATTTTCCTTGTGAGACCCAGGCCCCGGAAGAAGCCAGAACACGACTCCCCACTTGCTCCATGAAGCTAGGACTGCGGCCCCACTTTTGCATGGAAGTCTAACAGCTAGCTTTCTAACTCGGAGAAACAACACTGTAGAGAAACCGTGCTTTAGCTACCGTCGACCTCTCTGTGGGCGAAGCAGTTTAGGGTGTACTGTGGCTGAGAGCCTGGGGACGGTTTCCATTTCATAATATCGGGGGAGAGACAGGCTGGCACATAAGGCAGATCTGAACTCACTACGTGGTTATGGGGCTAGTTCCGTTGCCCCGTGGGTGTGTGCAGGCTTAAACACAGCCACCTAACTCGAAGGAAAAACTCGGTAGAGAGCCTGTGCTGCAGGTAAAAGAGCTGCTCCTGAGGGTGCAAGCATTTTGTTGTGTGCGCGCGTGAGAGCACTGCAAGGGAGTCCAAAGCTTTTTGCGAGTGAGACTCAGGCCCCAGCGAAAGGCAGAACACGACTCCCCATGTGTTTCATCACGCTAGCACGGCAGCCCCACTTTTGCATGGAAGTCTAATAGCTAGCGTTCTAACTCGAAGAAACAACACTGTAGAGAAGCCGTGCTTTAGCTACCGTCGACCTCTGTGTGGGCGAAGCAGTTTAGGGTGTACTGTGGCTGAGAGCCCTGGGACGGTTTCAATATCGTAATATCGGGGAGAGACAGGCCGGTACAGAAGGCAGCTCTCAAATCACATCATGGTTATGGGGCTAGTACCATTGCCCAGGGTGTGTGTGCAGGCTTAAACACAGCCACCTAACTCGAAGGAAAAACTCGGTTGAGAGCCTGTGCTGCAGGTAAAACAGCTGCTCCTGAGGGTGGCAGCATTTTGTTGTGTGCGTGCGTGAGAGCACTGCAAGGGAGTCCAGACCCATTTTCCGTGTGGGACTCAGGCCCCGGCAGAAGACAGAACACGACTCCCCACTTGTTTCATGAAGCTAGCACTGCGGCCCCACTTTTGCATGGAAGTCTAATAGCAAGCGTTCTTTATTATTATTATTATTAAATGTTTTTATTGTTATGTTAATCCCCATACATTACATCATTAGTTTTAGATATAGTGTTCCATGATTCATTGTTTGTGCATATCACCCAGTGCTCCATGCAGATCGTGCCCTGCTCAATACCCATCACCAGGCTAACCCATCCTCCCACCCCCCTCCCCTCTAGAACCCTCAGTTTGTTTTTCAGAGTCCATCGTCTCTCATGGTTCTTCTCCCCCTCCGATTTTCCCCCCTTCATTCTTCCCCTCCTGCTACATTCTTCTTCTTCTTTTTTTCTTTCTTAACATATATTGCATTATTTGTTTCAGAGGTACAGATCTGAGATTCAACAGTCTTGCACAATTCACAGCGCTTACCAGAACACATACCCTCCCCAGTGTCCAACACCCAGTGACCCCATCCCTCCCACCCCAGCCCCCACTCCAGCAACCCTCAGTTTGTTTCCTGAGATTAAGAATTCCTCATATCAGTGAGGTCATATGATACATGTCTTTCTCTGTTTGACTTATTTCGCTCAGCATGATACCCTCCAGTTCCATCCACGTCGTTGCAGAGGGCAAGATCTCATTCCTTTTGATGGCTGCATAATATTCCATTGTATATATATATATATATATACCCCCTCTTCTTTATCCATTCATCTGTTGGTGGACATCTTGGCTCTTTCCACAGTTTGGCTATTGTGGACATTAATAGCAAGCGTTCTAACTCGGAGAAACAACACTGAAGAGAAACCGTGCTTTAGCTACCGACGACCTCTGTGTGGGAGGAAGCAGTTTAGGGTGTACGGTGGGTGAGAGCCTGGGGACGGGTTCCGTTTCCTAAAATCGAGGGAGAGACAGCCCGGAGAGAAGGCAGCTCTCAACTCACACCATGGTTATGGGGCTAGTACCGTTGCCCCGGGTGTGTGTGCAGGCTTCATGAAAACCGCCTAACTCGAAGGAAAAACTCGCTGGAGAATCCATGCTTCAGCTAAAAGAGCCGCTCTTGAAGGTGGAAGCATTATGTTGTGTGCGTGCATGAGAGCCCTGCAAGGGAGTCCAAAGCCTTTTGTGAGTGAGCCTCAGGCCCCAGCAGAAGGCAGAACACGACTCCCCATGTGTTTCATCACGCTAGCACGGCAGCCCCACTTTTGCATGGAAGTCTAACAGCTAGTGTTCTAACTCGAAGAAACAACACTGTAGAGAAACCCTGCTTTAGCTACCGTCGACCTCTAGATGGAGGAAGTATTACACGGAGTACCGTGGCTGAGAGCCTGGGGAACGGGTTCCATACGTGAAACCAAGGGAGAAATAGGTCCGGGCAGAAGGCACCTCTGGACTCAGCTCTTGCTACCTGAAGCTAACACTACTGCTCCATGTGTGCTTGGAATGCTATGTGCTCGACACTGACTGGGAAGAAACAAGCCTGTCAAGAATCCCAGGTGCAGCTCATTCGCCTACCAGACTACTAACACCAAGAATCAATGCTGTAGCGTTACTGTGCTTTAGCTAACATTGCAGTTCCTGAAGCCGCAGGAGTTGTATAGTGTTCGTGTATGAGAGACCGGGGAAAGGGTCCCATACGTGAAATGGAGTGAGAAACAGGCCGGTGCGGAAGGCAGCTCTCAACTCACCTCTTGTTTATGAGGCCAGTACCCTTGCCCCGTGTGTTCCTGCAGGCCATAAGCCAACCGCCTAACTCAAAGGAACAACTCTGTAGAGAATTCCTGCTTCGGCTAAAAGAGCCATGCCTCAGGGTGGACGCATTGTGTGGTGGGCATGCGTGAGTGCACAGCAAGTGAGTCCAAAAGCATTTTCCTTGTGAGACCCAGGCCCCAGAAGAAGCCAGAACACGACTCCCCACTTGCTCCATGAATCTAATACTGCGGCCCCACTTTTGCATGGAAGTCTGATAGTTAGCTTTCTAAGTCGAAGAAACAACACTGTAGAGAAACCGTGCTTTAGCTACCGTCGACCTCTCTGAGGGCGAAGCAGTTTAGGGTGTACTGAGGTTGGGAGCCCTGGGACGGTTTCAATATCATAATATCGGTGGAGGGACAGGCCGGCACAGAAGGCAGCTCTCAACTCACATCATGGTTATGGGGCTACTACCGTTGCCCAGGGTGTGTGTGCAGGCTTAAACACAGCCACCTAACTCGAAGGAAAAACTCGGTAGAGAGCCTGTGCTGCAGGTAAAACAGCTGCTCCTGAGGGTGGAAGCATTTTGTTGTGTGCGTGCGTGAGAGCACTGCAAGGGAGTCCAAAGCTTTCTGCGAGTGAGACTCAGGCCCCAGCGAAAGGCAGAACACCACTCCCCATGTGTTTCATCAAGCTAGCACGGCAGCGCCACTTTTCAGGGAAGTCTAATAGCTAGCGTTCTAAGTCGAAGAAACAACACTGTAGAGAAGCCGTGCTTTAGCTACCGTCGACCTCTGTGTGGGCGAAGCAGTTTAGGGTGTACTGTGGCTGGCAGCCTGGGGACGGTTTCCATTTCGGAATATAGGGGGAGAGACAGTCCGGTACAGAAGGCAGCTCTCAACTCACTACATGCTTAAGGGGCTAGTTCCGTTGCCCCGTGGGTGTGTGCAGGCTTAAAGACAGCCACTTAACTCGAAGGAAAAACTCGGTAGGGAATCCGAGCTGCAGGTAAAACAGCTGCTCCTAAGGGTGGAAGCCTTTTGTTGTGTGCGTGCGTGAGAGCACTGCAAGGGAGTCCAAAGCATTTTGCGAGTGAGACTCAGGCCCCAGCGAAAGGCAGAACACGACTCCCCATGTGTTTTACCAAGCTAGCACGGCAGCCCCACATTTGCATGGAAGTCTAAGAGCTAGCGTTCTAACTCGAAGAAACTACACAGTAGAGAAACCGTGCTTTAGCTACCGTCGACCTCTCTGTGGGCGAAGCAGTTTAGGGTGTACTGTGGCTGAGAGCCTGGGGACATTTTCCATTTTGTAAAATCGGGGGAGAGACAGGCCGGTACAGAAGGCAGCTCTCAACTCACATCATGGTTATGGGGCTAGTACCGTTGCCCTGGGTGTGTGTGCAGGCTGAAAGACAGCCACCTAACTCAAAGGAAAAACACGGTAGAGAATCCGTGCTTCAGCTCAAACAGCCGCTCCTGAGGGTGGAAGCATTTGGTTGTGTGCGTGCGTGAGAGGACTGCAAGGGAGTCCAAAGTTTCTGCGAGTGAGACTCAGGCCCCAGCAAAAGGCAGAAGACGACTCCCCGTGTGTTTCATTTAGCTAGCACTGCGGCCCTACTTTTGCATGGAAATCTAATCGCTAGCGTTCTCCCTGGAAGAAACAACACGGTAGAGAAACCGTGCTTTAGCTACCATCCACCTCTCTGAGGGAGGAAGCACTTTCCAGGCTACCGTGGGTGAGAGCCTGAGGAACGGGTTCCTTACGTGAAACCGAGGGAGAAGGAGTCCGGGCCAGAAGGCTCCTCTCGACTCAGCTCTTGTTACCTGAAGCTAACACTTCGGCTCCATGTGTGCATAGGAATGCTAAGGGCTCCACACTGATTTGGCAGAAAGAAGCCGCTCAAGAACCCCAGCTTCAGCTCGTTCGCCTCTCCACAGGGTGGCAGCATTTTCAAGTCTGCTTGAGTGCAAACCTGGGGAAGGAGTCCCAGCCGAATTCGGAGGGAGAAATAAGCATGGGCAGAAGGCCCCTATGGACTCAACTCTTGTTTCGGGAAACTAGATCGGCTCTCCCGTGTGTGCGTGGAGTCCTCAGTGCCATCCACGCAACGCAAAGGAACAAAACTGTAGAGAACCCGTGCCTCAGCAAAGATCGCCCTTCCTGAGCGTGCACTTCATCTGTTGTGTGTTTTTGTGAAAGCATGAGAAATGGAACCTAAACGTAACTCGGAGTGAGAAGCAGGCCTGGAAGGAAGGCTGCTGTCGACTCACCTCTTGTTTGAGGAGATTAGCACTGCTGTACCCTGTGTGCCTGGATGCCTAGTTCCCAGGCTACTAACACCAAGAATCAATCCTCTAGAGTGACTGCGCTTGAGTTAACATTGCCGTTCCTGAAGCAGGAGGAATTTGACCCTGCTCGTGTACGAGAGACCGGGGAAAGGGTCCCAGGCGTGAAATGGAGTGAGAAACAGGCCGGTGCGGAAGGCAGCTCTCAAGTCACCTCTGGTTGATGAGGCTAGTGCCCTTGCCCCGGGGGTGCCTGCAGGCCTAAAGCCAACCACCTAACTCAAAGGAACAACTCTGTAGGGAATTCCTGCTTCGGCTAAAAGAGCCATGCCTCAGGGTGGACGCATTTTGCTGTGTGCATGCGTGAGCGCACTGCAAGTGAGTCCAAAAGCATTTTCCTTGTGAGACCCAGGCCCCGGAAGAAGCCAGAACACGACTCCCCACTTGCTCCATGAAGCTAGGACTGCGGCCCCACTTTTGCATGGAAGTCTAACAGCTAGCTTTCTAACTCGGAGAAACAACACTGTAGAGAAACCGTGCTTTAGCTACCGTCGACCTCTCTGTGGGCGAAGCAGTTTAGGGTGTACTGTGGCTGAGAGCCTGGGGACGGTTTCCATTTCATAATATCGGGGGAGAGACAGGCTGGCACATAAGGCAGATCTGAACTCACTACGTGGTTATGGGGCTAGTTCCGTTGCCCCGTGGGTGTGTGCAGGCTTAAACACAGCCACCTAACTCGAAGGAAAAACTCGGTAGAGAGCCTGTGCTGCAGGTAAAAGAGCTGCTCCTGAGGGTGCAAGCATTTTGTTGTGTGCGTGCGTGAGAGCACTGCAAGGGAGTCCAAAGCTTTTTGCGAGTGAGACTCAGGCCCCAGCGAAAGGCAGAACACGACTCCCCATGTGTTTCATCACGCTAGCACGGCAGCCCCACTTTTGCATGGAAGTCTAATAGCTAGCGTTCTAACTCGAAGAAACAACACTGTAGAGAAGCCGTGCTTTAGCTACCGTCGACCTCTGTGTGGGCGAAGCAGTTTAGGGTGTACTGTGGCTGAGAGCCCTGGGACGGTTTCAATATCGTAATATCGGGGAGAGACAGGCCGGTACAGAAGGCAGCTCTCAAATCACATCATGGTTATGGGGCTAGTACCATTGCCCAGGGTGTGTGTGCAGGCTTAAACACAGCCACCTAACTCGAAGGAAAAACTCGGTTGAGAGCCTGTGCTGCAGGTAAAACAGCTGCTCCTGAGGGTGGCAGCATTTTGTTGTGTGCGTGCGTGAGAGCACTGCAAGGGAGTCCAGACCCATTTTCCGTGTGGGACTCAGGCCCCGGCAGAAGACAGAACACGACTCCCCACTTGTTTCATGAAGCTAGCACTGCGGCCCCACTTTTGCATGGAAGTCTAATAGCAAGCGTTCTTTATTATTATTATTATTAAATGTTTTTATTGTTATGTTAATCCCCATACATTACATCATTAGTTTTAGATATAGTGTTCCATGATTCATTGTTTGTGCATATCACCCAGTGCTCCATGCAGATCGTGCCCTGCTCAATACCCATCACCAGGCTAACCCATCCTCCCACCCCCCTCCCCTCTAGAACCCTCAGTTTGTTTTTCAGAGTCCATCGTCTCTCATGGTTCTTCTCCCCCTCCGATTTTCCCCCCTTCATTCTTCCCCTCCTGCTACATTCTTCTTCTTCTTTTTTTCTTTCTTAACATATATTGCATTATTTGTTTCAGAGGTACAGATCTGAGATTCAACAGTCTTGCACAATTCACAGCGCTTACCAGAACACATACCCTCCCCAGTGTCCAACACCCAGTGACCCCATCCCTCCCACCCCAGCCCCCACTCCAGCAACCCTCAGTTTGTTTCCTGAGATTAAGAATTCCTCATATCAGTGAGGTCATATGATACATGTCTTTCTCTGTTTGACTTATTTCGCTCAGCATGATACCCTCCAGTTCCATCCACGTCGTTGCAGAGGGCAAGATCTCATTCCTTTTGATGGCTGCATAATATTCCATTGTATATATATATATATATACCCCCTCTTCTTTATCCATTCATCTGTTGGTGGACATCTTGGCTCTTTCCACAGTTTGGCTATTGTGGACATTAATAGCAAGCGTTCTAACTCGGAGAAACAACACTGAAGAGAAACCGTGCTTTAGCTACCGACGACCTCTGTGTGGGAGGAAGCAGTTTAGGGTGTACGGTGGGTGAGAGCCTGGGGACGGGTTCCGTTTCCTAAAATCGAGGGAGAGACAGCCCGGAGAGAAGGCAGCTCTCAACTCACACCATGGTTATGGGGCTAGTACCGTTGCCCCGGGTGTGTGTGCAGGCTTCATGAAAACCGCCTAACTCGAAGGAAAAACTCGCTGGAGAATCCATGCTTCAGCTAAAAGAGCCGCTCTTGAAGGTGGAAGCATTATGTTGTGTGCGTGCATGAGAGCCCTGCAAGGGAGTCCAAAGCCTTTTGTGAGTGAGCCTCAGGCCCCAGCAGAAGGCAGAACACGACTCCCCATGTGTTTCATCACGCTAGCACGGCAGCCCCACTTTTGCATGGAAGTCTAACAGCTAGTGTTCTAACTCGAAGAAACAACACTGTAGAGAAACCCTGCTTTAGCTACCGTCGACCTCTAGATGGAGGAAGTATTACACGGAGTACCGTGGCTGAGAGCCTGGGGAACGGGTTCCATACGTGAAACCAAGGGAGAAATAGGTCCGGGCAGAAGGCACCTCTGGACTCAGCTCTTGCTACCTGAAGCTAACACTACTGCTCCATGTGTGCTTGGAATGCTATGTGCTCGACACTGACTGGGAAGAAACAAGCCTGTCAAGAATCCCAGGTGCAGCTCATTCGCCTACCAGACTACTAACACCAAGAATCAATGCTGTAGCTTTACTGCGCTTTAGCTAACATTGCAGTTCCTGAAGCCGCAGGAGTTGTATAGTGTTCGTGTATGAGAGACCGGGGGAAGGGTCCCATACGTGAAATGGAGTGAGAAACAGGCCGGTGCGGAAGGCAGCTCTCAACTCACCTCTTGTTTATGAGGCCAGTACCCTTGCCCCGTGTGTTCCTGCAGGCCATAAGCCAACCGCCTAACTCAAAGGAACAACTCTGTAGAGAATTCCTGCTTCGGCTAAAAGAGCCATGCCTCAGGGTGGACGCATTGTGTGGTGGGCATGCGTGAGTGCACAGCAAGTGAGTCCAAAAGCATTTTCCTTGTGAGACCCAGGCCCCAGAAGAAGCCAGAACACGACTCCCCACTTGCTCCATGAATCTAATACTGCGGCCCCACTTTTGCATGGAAGTCTGATAGTTAGCTTTCTAAGTCGAAGAAACAACACTGTAGAGAAACCGTGCTTTAGCTACCGTCGACCTCTCTGAGGGCGAAGCAGTTTAGGGTGTACTGAGGTTGGGAGCCCTGGGACGGTTTCAATATCATAATATCGGTGGAGGGACAGGCCGGCACAGAAGGCAGCTCTCAACTCACATCATGGTTATGGGGCTACTACCGTTGCCCAGGGTGTGTGTGCAGGCTTAAACACAGCCACCTAACTCGAAGGAAAAACTCGGTAGAGAGCCTGTGCTGCAGGTAAAACAGCTGCTCCTGAGGGTGGAAGCATTTTGTTGTGTGCGTGCGTGAGAGCACTGCAAGGGAGTCCAAAGCTTTCTGCGAGTGAGACTCAGGCCCCAGCGAAAGGCAGAACACCACTCCCCATGTGTTTCATCAACCTAGCACGGCAGCGCCACTTTTCATGGAAGTCTAATAGCTAGCGTTCTAAGTCGAAGAAACAACACTGTAGAGAAGCCGTGCTTTAGCTACCGTCGACCTCTGTGTGGGCGAAGCAGTTTAGGGTGTACTGTGGCTGGCAGCCTGGGGACGGTTTCCATTTCGGAATATAGGGGGAGAGACAGTCCGGTACAGAAGGCAGCTCTCAACTCACTACATGCTTAAGGGGCTAGTTCCGTTGCCCCGTGGGTGTGTGCAGGCTTAAAGACAGCCACTTAACTCGAAGGAAAAACTCGGTAGGGAATCCGAGCTGCAGGTAAAACAGCTGCTCCTAAGGGTGGAAGCCTTTTGTTGTGTGCGTGCGTGAGAGCACTGCAAGGGAGTCCAAAGCATTTTGCGAGTGAGACTCAGGCCCCAGCGAAAGGCAGAACACGACTCCCCATGTGTTTTACCAAGCTAGCACGGCAGCCCCACATTTGCATGGAAGTCTAAGAGCTAGCGTTCTAACTCGAAGAAACTACACAGTAGAGAAACCGTGCTTTAGCTACCGTCGACCTCTCTGTGGGCGAAGCAGTTTAGGGTGTACTGTGGCTGAGAGCCTGGGGACATTTTCCATTTTGTAAAATCGGGGGAGAGACAGGCCGGTACAGAAGGCAGCTCTCAACTCACATCATGGTTATGGGGCTAGTACCGTTGCCCTGGGTGTGTGTGCAGGCTGAAAGACAGCCACCTAACTCAAAGGAAAAACACGGTAGAGAATCCGTGCTTCAGCTCAAACAGCCGCTCCTGAGGGTGGAAGCATTTGGTTGTGTGCGTGCGTGAGAGGACTGCAAGGGAGTCCAAAGTTTCTGCGAGTGAGACTCAGGCCCCAGCAAAAGGCAGAAGACGACTCCCCGTGTGTTTCATTTAGCTAGCACTGCGGCCCTACTTTTGCATGGAAATCTAATCGCTAGCGTTCTCCCTGGAAGAAACAACACGGTAGAGAAACCGTGCTTTAGCTACCATCCACCTCTCTGAGGGAGGAAGCACTTTCCAGGCTACCGTGGGTGAGAGCCTGAGGAACGGGTTCCTTACGTGAAACCGAGGGAGAAGGAGTCCGGGCCAGAAGGCTCCTCTCGACTCAGCTCTTGTTACCTGAAGCTAACACTTCGGCTCCATGTGTGCATAGGAATGCTAAGGGCTCCACACTGATTTGGCAGAAAGAAGCCGCTCAAGAACCCCAGCTTCAGCTCGTTCGCCTCTCCACAGGGTGGCAGCATTTTCAAGTCTGCTTGAGTGCAAACCTGGGGAAGGAGTCCCAGCCGAATTCGGAGGGAGAAATAAGCATGGGCAGAAGGCCCCTATGGACTCAACTCTTGTTTCGGGAAACTAGATCGGCTCTCCCGTGTGTGCGTGGAGTCCTCAGTGCCATCCACGCAACGCAAAGGAACAAAACTGTAGAGAACCCGTGCCTCAGCAAAGATCGCCCTTCCTGAGCGTGCACTTCATCTGTTGTGTGTTTTTGTGAAAGCATGAGAAATGGAACCTAAACGTAACTCGGAGTGAGAAGCAGGCCTGGAAGGAAGGCTGCTGTCGACTCACCTCTTGTTTGAGGAGATTAGCACTGCTGTACCCTGTGTGCCTGGATGCCTAGTTCCCAGGCTACTAACACCAAGAATCAATCCTCTCGAGTGACTGCGCTTGAGTTAACATTGCCGTTCCTGAAGCAGGAGGAATTTGACCCTGCTCGTGTACGAGAGACCGGGGAAAGGGTCCCAGACGTGAAATGGAGTGAGAAACAGGCCGGTGCGGAAGGCAGCTCTCAAGTCACCTCTGGTTGATGAGGCTAGTGCCCTTGCCCCGGGGGTGCCTGCAGGCCTAAAGCCAACCACCTAACTCAAAGGAACAACTCTGTAGGGAATTCCTGCTTCGGCTAAAAGAGCCATGCCTCAGGGTGGACGCATTTTGCTGTGTGCATGCGTGAGCGCACTGCAAGTGAGTCCAAAAGCATTTTCCTTGTGAGACCCAGGCCCCGGAAGAAGCCAGAACACGACTCCCCACTTGCTCCATGAAGCTAGGACTGCGGCCCCACTTTTGCATGGAAGTCTAACAGCTAGCTTTCTAACTCGGGAGAAACAACACTGTAGAGAAACCGTGCTTTGGCTACCGTCGACCTCTCTGTGGGCGAAGCAGTTTAGGGTGTACTGTGGCTGAGAGCCTGGGGACGGTTTCCATTTCATAATATCGGGGGAGAGACAGGCTGGCACATAAGGCAGATCTGAACTCACTACGTGGTTATGGGGCTAGTTCCGTTGCCCCGTGGGTGTGTGCAGGCTTAAACACAGCCACCTAACTCGAAGGAAAAACTCGGTAGAGAGCCTGTGCTGCAGGTAAAAGAGCTGCTCCTGAGGGTGCAAGCATTTTGTTGTGTGCGTGCGTGAGAGCACTGCAAGGGAGTCCAAAGCTTTTTGCGAGTGAGACTCAGGCCCCAGCGAAAGGCAGAACACGACTCCCCATGTGTTTCATCACGCTAGCACGGCAGCCCCACTTTTGCATGGAAGTCTAATAGCTAGCGTTCTAACTCGAAGAAACAACACTGTAGAGAAGCCGTGCTTTAGCTACCGTCGACCTCTGTGTGGGCGAAGCAGTTTAGGGTGTACTGTGGCTGAGAGCCCTGGGACGGTTTCAATATCGTAATATCGGGGAGAGACAGGCCGGTACAGAAGGCAGCTCTCAACTCACATCATGGTTATGGGGCTAGTACCATTGCCCAGGGTGTGTGTGCAGGCTTAAACACAGCCACCTAACTCGAAGGAAAAACTCGGTTGAGAGCCTGTGCTGCAGGTAAAACAGCTGCTCCTGAGGGTGGCAGCATTTTGTTGTGTGCGTGCGTGAGAGCACTGCAAGGGAGTCCAGACCCATTTTCCGTGTGGGACTCAGGCCCCGGCAGAAGACAGAACACGACTCCCCACTTGTTTCATGAAGCTAGCACTGCGGCCCCACTTTTGCATGGAAGTCTAATAGCAAGCGTTCTTTATTATTATTATTATTAAATGTTTTTATTGTTATGTTAATCCCCATACATTACATCATTAGTTTTAGATATAGTGTTCCATGATTCATTGTTTGTGCATATCACCCAGTGCTCCATGCAGATCGTGCCCTGCTCAATACCCATTACCAGGCTAACCCATCCTCCCACCCCCCTCCCCTCTAGAACCCTCAGTTTGTTTTTCAGAGTCCATCGTCTCTCATGGTTCTTCTCCCCCTCCGATTTTCCCCCCTTCATTCTTCCCCTCCTGCTACATTCTTCTTCTTCTTTTTTTCTTTCTTAACATATATTGCATTATTTGTTTCAGAGGTACAGATCTGAGATTCAACAGTCTTGCACAATTCACAGCGCTTACCAGAACACATACCCTCCCCAGTGTCCAACACCCAGTGACCCCATCCCTCCCACCCCAGCCCCCACTCCAGCAACCCTCAGTTTGTTTCCTGAGATTAAGAATTCCTCATATCAGTGAGGTCATATGATACATGTCTTTCTCTGTTTGACTTATTTCGCTCAGCATGATACCCTCCAGTTCCATCCACGTCGTTGCAGAGGGCAAGATCTCATTCCTTTTGATGGCTGCATAATATTCCATTGTATATATATATATACCCCCTCTTCTTTATCCATTCATCTGTTGGTGGACATCTTGGCTCTTTCCACAGTTTGGCTATTGTGGACATTAATAGCAAGCGTTCTAACTCGGAGAAACAACACTGAAGAGAAACCGTGCTTTAGCTACCGACGACCTCTGTGTGGGAGGAAGCAGTTTAGGGTGTACGGTGGGTGAGAGCCTGGGGACGGGTTCCGTTTCCTAAAATCGAGGGAGAGACAGCCCGGAGAGAAGGCAGCTCTCAACTCACACCATGGTTATGGGGCTAGTACCGTTGCCCCGGGTGTGTGTGCAGGCTTCATGAAAACCGCCTAACTCGAAGGAAAAACTCGCTGGAGAATCCATGCTTCAGCTAAAAGAGCCGCTCTTGAAGGTGGAAGCATTATGTTGTGTGCGTGCATGAGAGCCCTGCAAGGGAGTCCAAAGCTTTTTGTGAGTGAGCCTCAGGCCCCAGCAGAAGGCAGAACACGACTCCCCATGTGTTTCATCACGCTAGCACGGCAGCCCCACTTTTGCATGGAAGTCTAACAGCTAGTGTTCTAACTCGAAGAAACAACACTGTAGAGAAACCCTGCTTTAGCTACCGTCGACCTCTAGATGGAGGAAGTATTACACGGAGTACCGTGGCTGAGAGCCTGGGGAACGGGTTCCATACGTGAAACCAAGGGAGAAATAGGTCCGGGCAGAAGGCACCTCTGGACTCAGCTCTTGCTACCTGAAGCTAACACTACTGCTCCATGTGTGCTTGGAATGCTATGTGCTCGACACTGACTGGGAAGAAACAAGCCTGTCAAGAATCCCAGGTGCAGCTCATTCGCCTACCAGACTACTAACACCAAGAATCAATGCTGTAGCTTTACTGCGCTTTAGCTAACATTGCAGTTCCTGAAGCCGCAGGAGTGGTATAGTGTTCGTGTATGAGAGACCGGGGAAAGGGTCCCATACGTGAAATGGAGTGAGAAACAGGCCGGTGCGGAAGGCAGCTCTCAACTCACCTCTTGTTTATGAGGCCAGTACCCTTGCCCCGTGTGTTCCTGCAGGCCATAAGCCAACCGCCTAACTCAAAGGAACAACTCTGTAGAGAATTCCTGCTTCGGCTAAAAGAGCCATGCCTCAGGGTGGACGCATTGTGTGGTGTGCATGCGTGAGTGCACAGCAAGTGAGTCCAAAAGCATTTTCGTTGTGAGACCCAGGCCCCAGAAGAAGCCAGAACACGACTCCCCACTTGCTCCATGAATCTAATACTGCGGCCCCACTTTTGCATGGAAGTCTGATAGTTAGCTTTCTAAGTCGAAGAAACAACACTGTAGAGAAACCGTGCTTTAGCTACCGTCGACCTCTCTGAGGGCGAAGCAGTTTAGGGTGTACTGAGGTTGGGAGCCCTGGGACGGTTTCAATATCATAATATCGGTGGAGGGACAGGCCGGCACAGAAGGCAGCTCTCAACTCACATCATGGTTATGGGGCTACTACCGTTGCCCAGGGTGTGTGTGCAGGCTTAAACACAGCCACCTAACTCGAAGGAAAAACTCGGTAGAGAGCCTGTGCTGCAGGTAAAACAGCTGCTCCTGAGGGTGGAAGCATTTTGTTGTGTGCGTGCGTGAGAGCACTGCAAGGGAGTCCAAAGCTTTCTGCGAGTGAGACTCAGGCCCCAGCGAAAGGCAGAACACCACTCCCCATGTGTTTCATCAAGCTAGCACGGCAGCGCCACTTTTCAGGGAAGTCTAATAGCTAGCGTTCTAAGTCGAAGAAACAACACTGTAGAGAAGCCGTGCTTTAGCTACCGTCGACCTCTGTGTGGGCGAAGCAGTTTAGGGTGTACTGTGGCTGGCAGCCTGGGGACGGTTTCCATTTCGGAATATAGGGGGAGAGACAGTCCGGTACAGAAGGCAGCTCTCAACTCACTACATGCTTAAGGGGCTAGTTCCGTTGCCCCGTGGGTGTGTGCAGGCTTAAAGACAGCCACTTAACTCGAAGGAAAAACTCGGTAGGGAATCCGAGCTGCAGGTAAAACAGCTGCTCCTAAGGGTGGAAGCCTTTTGTTGTGTGCGTGCGTGAGAGCACTGCAAGGGAGTCCAAAGCATTTTGCGAGTGAGACTCAGGCCCCAGCGAAAGGCAGAACACGACTCCCCATGTGTTTTACCAAGCTAGCACGGCAGCCCCACATTTGCATGGAAGTCTAAGAGCTAGCGTTCTAACTCGAAGAAACTACACAGTAGAGAAACCGTGCTTTAGCTACCGTCGACCTCTCTGTGGGCGAAGCAGTTTAGGGTGTACTGTGGCTGAGAGCCTGGGGACATTTTCCATTTTGTAAAATCGGGGGAGAGACAGGCCGGTACAGAAGGCAGCTCTCAACTCACATCATGGTTATGGGGCTAGTACCGTTGCCCTGGGTGTGTGTGCAGGCTGAAAGACAGCCACCTAACTCAAAGGAAAAACACGGTAGAGAATCCGTGCTTCAGCTCAAACAGCCGCTCCTGAGGGTGGAAGCATTTGGTTGTGTGCGTGCGTGAGAGGACTGCAAGGGAGTCCAAAGTTTCTGCGAGTGAGACTCAGGCCCCAGCAAAAGGCAGAAGACGACTCCCCGTGTGTTTCATTTAGCTAGCACTGCGGCCCTACTTTTGCATGGAAATCTAATCGCTAGCGTTCTCCCTGGAAGAAACAACACGGTAGAGAAACCGTGCTTTAGCTACCATCCACCTCTCTGAGGGAGGAAGCACTTTCCAGGCTACCGTGGGTGAGAGCCTGAGGAACGGGTTCCTTACGTGAAACCGAGGGAGAAGGAGTCCGGGCCAGAAGGCTCCTCTCGACTCAGCTCTTGTTACCTGAAGCTAACACTTCGGCTCCATGTGTGCATAGGAATGCTAAGGGCTCCACACTGATTTGGCAGAAAGAAGCCGCTCAAGAACCCCAGCTTCAGCTCGTTCGCCTCTCCACAGGGTGGCAGCATTTTCAAGTCTGCTTGAGTGCAAACCTGGGGAAGGAGTCCCAGCCGAATTCGGAGGGAGAAATAAGCATGGGCAGAAGGCCCCTATGGACTCAACTCTTGTTTCGGGAAACTAGATCGGCTCTCCCGTGTGTGCGTGGAGTCCTCAGTGCCATCCACGCAACGCAAAGGAACAAAACTGTAGAGAACCCGTGCCTCAGCAAAGATCGCCCTTCCTGAGCGTGCACTTCATCTGTTGTGTGTTTTTGTGAAAGCATGAGAAATGGAACCTAAACGTAACTCGGAGTGAGAAGCAGGCCTGGAAGGAAGGCTGCTGTCGACTCACCTCTTGTTTGAGGAGATTAGCACTGCTGTACCCTGTGTGCCTGGATGCCTAGTTCCCAGGCTACTAACACCAAGAATCAATCCTCTCGAGTGACTGCGCTTGAGTTAACATTGCCGTTCCTGAAGCAGGAGGAATTTGACCCTGCTCGTGTACGAGAGACCGGGGAAAGGGTCCCAGACGTGAAATGGAGTGAGAAACAGGCCGGTGCGGAAGGCAGCTCTCAAGTCACCTCTGGTTGATGAGGCTAGTGCCCTTGCCCCGGGGGTGCCTGCAGGCCTAAAGCCAACCACCTAACTCAAAGGAACAACTCTGTAGGGAATTCCTGCTTCGGCTAAAAGAGCCATGCCTCAGGGTGGACGCATTTTGCTGTGTGCATGCGTGAGCGCACTGCAAGTGAGTCCAAAAGCATTTTCCTTGTGAGACCCAGGCCCCGGAAGAAGCCAGAACACGACTCCCCACTTGCTCCATGAAGCTAGGACTGCGGCCCCACTTTTGCATGGAAGTCTAACAGCTAGCTTTCTAACTCGGGAGAAACAACACTGTAGAGAAACCGTGCTTTGGCTACCGTCGACCTCTCTGTGGGCGAAGCAGTTTAGGGTGTACTGTGGCTGAGAGCCTGGGGACGGTTTCCATTTCATAATATCGGGGGAGAGACAGGCTGGCACATAAGGCAGATCTGAACTCACTACGTGGTTATGGGGCTAGTTCCGTTGCCCCGTGGGTGTGTGCAGGCTTAAACACAGCCACCTAACTCGAAGGAAAAACTCGGTAGAGAGCCTGTGCTGCAGGTAAAAGAGCTGCTCCTGAGGGTGCAAGCATTTTGTTGTGTGCGTGCGTGAGAGCACTGCAAGGGAGTCCAAAGCTTTTTGCGAGTGAGACTCAGGCCCCAGCGAAAGGCAGAACACGACTCCCCATGTGTTTCATCACGCTAGCACGGCAGCCCCACTTTTGCATGGAAGTCTAATAGCTAGCGTTCTAACTCGAAGAAACAACACTGTAGAGAAGCCGTGCTTTAGCTACCGTCGACCTCTGTGTGGGCGAAGCAGTTTAGGGTGTACTGTGGCTGAGAGCCCTGGGACGGTTTCAAGATCGTAATATCGGGGAGAGACAGGCCGGTACAGAAGGCAGCTCTCAACTCACATCATGGTTATGGGGCTAGTACCATTGCCCAGGGTGTGTGTGCAGGCTTAAACACAGCCACCTAACTCGAAGGAAAAACTCGGTTGAGAGCCTGTGCTGCAGGTAAAACAGCTGCTCCTGAGGGTGGCAGCATTTTGTTGTGTGCGTGCGTGAGAGCACTGCAAGGGAGTCCAGACCCATTTTCCGTGTGGGACTCAGGCCCCGGCAGAAGACAGAACACGACTCCCCACTTGTTTCATGAAGCTAGCACTGTGGCCCCACTTTTGCATGGAAGTCTAATAGCAAGCGTTCTTTATTATTATTATTATTAAATGTTTTTATTGTTATGTTAATCCCCATACATTACATCATTAGTTTTAGATATAGTGTTCCATGATTCATTGTTTGTGCATATCACCCAGTGCTCCATGCAGATCGTGCCCTGCTCAATACCCATCACCAGGCTAACCCATCCTCCCACCCCCCTCCCCTCTAGAACCCTCAGTTTGTTTTTCAGAGTCCATCGTCTCTCATGGTTCTTCTCCCCCTCCGATTTTCCCCCCTTCATTCTTCCCCTCCTGCTACATTCTTCTTCTTCTTTTTTTCTTTCTTAACATATATTGCATTATTTGTTTCAGAGGTACAGATCTGAGATTCAACAGTCTTGCACAATTCACAGCGCTTACCAGAACACATACCCTCCCCAGTGTCCAACACCCAGTGACCCCATCCCTCCCACCCCAGCCCCCACTCCAGCAACCCTCAGTTTGTTTCCTGAGATTAAGAATTCCTCATATCAGTGAGGTCATATGATACATGTCTTTCTCTGTTTGACTTATTTCGCTCAGCATGATACCCTCCAGTTCCATCCACGTCGTTGCAGAGGGCAAGATCTCATTCCTTTTGATGGCTGCATAATATTCCATTGTATATATATATATACCCCCTCTTCTTTATCCATTCATCTGTTGGTGGACATCTTGGCTCTTTCCACAGTTTGGCTATTGTGGACATTAATAGCAAGCGTTCTAACTCGGAGAAACAACACTGAAGAGAAACCGTGCTTTAGCTACTGACGACCTCTGTGTGGGAGGAAGCAGTTTAGGGTGTACGGTGGGTGAGAGCCTGGGGACGGGTTCCGTTTCCTAAAATCGAGGGAGGGACAGCCCGGAGAGAAGGCAGCTCTCAACTCACACCATGGTTATGGGGCTAGTACCGTTGCCCCGGGTGTGTGTGCAGGCTTCATGAAAACCGCCTAACTCGAAGGAAAAACTCGCTGGAGAATCCATGCTTCAGCTAAAAGAGCCGCTCTTGAAGGTGGAAGCATTATGTTGTGTGCGTGCATGAGAGCCCTGCAAGGGAGTCCAAAGCTTTTTGTGAGTGAGCCTCAGGCCCCAGCAGAAGGCAGAACACGACTCCCCATGTGTTTCATCACGCTAGCACGGCAGCCCCACTTTTGCATGGAAGTCTAACAGCTAGTGTTCTAACTCGAAGAAACAACACTGTAGAGAAACCCTGCTTTAGCTACCGTCGACCTCTAGATGGAGGAAGTATTACACGGAGTACCGTGGCTGAGAGCCTGGGGAACGGGTTCCATACGTGAAACCAAGGGAGAAATAGGTCCGGGCAGAAGGCACCTCTGGACTCAGCTCTTGCTACCTGAAGCTAACACTACTGCTCCATGTGTGCTTGGAATGCTATGTGCTCGACACTGACTGGGAAGAAACAAGCCTGTCAAGAATCCCAGGTGCAGCTCATTCGCCTACCAGACTACTAACACCAAGAATCAATGCTGTAGCTTTACTGCGCTTTAGCTAACATTGCAGTTCCTGAAGCCGCAGGAGTGGTATAGTGTTCGTGTATGAGAGACCGGGGAGAGGGTCCCATACGTGAAATGGAGTGAGAAACAGGCCGGTGCGGAAGGCAGCTCTCAACTCACCTCTTGTTTATGAGGCCAGTACCCTTGCCCCGTGTGTTCCTGCAGGCCATAAGCCAACCGCCTAACTCAAAGGAACAACTCTGTAGAGAATTCCTGCTTCGGCTAAAAGAGCCATGCCTCAGGGTGGACGCATTGTGTGGTGTGCATGCGTGAGTGCACAGCAAGTGAGTCCAAAAGCATTTTCCTTGTGAGACCCAGGCCCCAGAAGAAGCCAGAACACGACTCCCCACTTGCTCCATGAATCTAATACTGCGGCCCCACTTTTGCATGGAAGTCTGATAGTTAGCTTTCTAAGTCAAAGAAACAACACTGTAGAGAAACCGTGCTTTAGCTACCGTCGACCTCTCTGAGGGCGAAGCAGTTTAGGGTGTACTGAGGTTGGGAGCCCTGGGACGGTTTCAATATCATAATATCGGTGGAGGGACAGGCCGGCACAGAAGGCAGCTCTCAACTCACATCATGGTTATGGGGCTACTACCGTTGCCCAGGGTGTGTGTGCAGGCTGAAACACAGCCACCTAACTCGAAGGAAAAACTCGGTAGAGAGCCTGTGCTGCAGGTAAAACAGCTGCTCCTGAGGGTGGAAGCATTTTGTTGTGTGCGTGCGTGAGAGCACTGCAAGGGAGTCCAAAGCTTTCTGCGAGTGAGACTCAGGCCCCAGCGAAAGGCAGAACACCACTCCCCATGTGTTTCATCAAGCTAGCACGGCAGCGCCACTTTTCAGGGAAGTCTAATAGCTAGCGTTCTAAGTCGAAGAAACAACAGTGTAGAGAAGCCGTGCTTTAGCTACCGTCGACCTCTGTGTGGGCGAAGCAGTTTAGGGTGTACTGTGGCTGGCAGCCTGGGGACGGTTTCCATTTCGGAATATAGGGGGAGAGACAGTCCGGTACAGAAGGCAGCTCTCAACTCACTACATGCTTAAGGGGCTAGTTCCGTTGCCCCGTGGGTGTGTGCAGGCTTAAAGACAGCCACTTAACTCGAAGGAAAAACTCGGTAGGGAATCCGAGCTGCAGGTAAAACAGCTGCTCCTAAGGGTGGAAGCCTTTTGTTGTGTGCGTGCGTGAGAGCACTGCAAGGGAGTCCAAAGCATTTTGCGAGTGAGACTCAGGCCCCAGCGAAAGGCAGAACACGACTCCCCATGTGTTTTACCAAGCTAGCACGGCAGCCCCACATTTGCATGGAAGTCTAAGAGCTAGCGTTCTAACTCGAAGAAACTACACAGTAGAGAAACCGTGCTTTAGCTACCGTCGACCTCTCTGTGGGCGAAGCAGTTTAGGGTGTACTGTGGCTGAGAGCCTGGGGACATTTTCCATTTTGTAAAATCGGGGGAGAGACAGGCCGGTACAGAAGGCAGCTCTCAACTCACATCATGGTTATGGGGCTAGTACCGTTGCCCTGGGTGTGTGTGCAGGCTGAAAGACAGCCACCTAACTCAAAGGAAAAACACGGTAGAGAATCCGTGCTTCAGCTCAAACAGCCGCTCCTGAGGGTGGAAGCATTTGGTTGTGTGCGTGCGTGAGAGGACTGCAAGGGAGTCCAAAGTTTCTGCGAGTGAGACTCAGGCCCCAGCAAAAGGCAGAAGACGACTCCCCGTGTGTTTCATTTAGCTAGCACTGCGGCCCTACTTTTGCATGGAAATCTAATCGCTAGCGTTCTCCCTGGAAGAAACAACACGGTAGAGAAACCGTGCTTTAGCTACCATCCACCTCTCTGAGGGAGGAAGCACTTTCCAGGCTACCGTGGGTGAGAGCCTGAGGAACGGGTTCCTTACGTGAAACCGAGGGAGAAGGAGTCCGGGCCAGAAGGCTCCTCTCGACTCAGCTCTTGTTACCTGAAGCTAACACTTCGGCTCCATGTGTGCATAGGAATGCTAAGGGCTCCACACTGATTTGGCAGAAAGAAGCCGCTCAAGAACCCCAGCTTCAGCTCGTTCGCCTCTCCACAGGGTGGCAGCATTTTCAAGTCTGCTTGAGTGCAAACCTGGGGAAGGAGTCCCAGCCGAATTCGGAGGGAGAAATAAGCATGGGCAGAAGGCCCCTATGGACTCAACTCTTGTTTCGGGAAACTAGATCGGCTCTCCCGTGTGTGCGTGGAGTCCTCAGTGCCATCCACGCAACGCAAAGGAACAAAACTGTAGAGAACCCGTGCCTCAGCAAAGATCGCCCTTCCTGAGCGTGCACTTCATCTGTTGTGTGTTTTTGTGAAAGCATGAGAAATGGAACCTAAACGTAACTCGGAGTGAGAAGCAGGCCTGGAAGGAAGGCTGCTGTCGACTCACCTCTTGTTTGAGGAGATTAGCACTGCTGTACCCTGTGTGCCTGGATGCCTAGTTCCCAGGCTACTAACACCAAGAATCAATCCTCTCGAGTGACTGCGCTTGAGTTAACATTGCCGTTCCTGAAGCAGGAGGAATTTGACCCTGCTCGTGTACGAGAGACCGGGGAAAGGGTCCCAGACGTGAAATGGAGTGAGAAACAGGCCGGTGCGGAAGGCAGCTCTCAAGTCACCTCTGGTTGATGAGGCTAGTGCCCTTGCCCCGGGGGTGCCTGCAGGCCTAAAGCCAACCACCTAACTCAAAGGAACAACTCTGTAGGGAATTCCTGCTTCGGCTAAAAGAGCCATGCCTCAGGGTGGACGCATTTTGCTGTGTGCATGCGTGAGCGCACTGCAAGTGAGTCCAAAAGCATTTTCCTTGTGAGACCCAGGCCCCGGAAGAAGCCAGAACACGACTCCCCACTTGCTCCATGAAGCTAGGACTGCGGCCCCACTTTTGCATGGAAGTCTAACAGCTAGCTTTCTAACTCGGGAGAAACAACACTGTAGAGAAACCGTGCTTTGGCTACCGTCGACCTCTCTGTGGGCGAAGCAGTTTAGGGTGTACTGTGGCTGAGAGCCTGGGGACGGTTTCCATTTCATAATATCGGGGGAGAGACAGGCTGGCACATAAGGCAGATCTGAACTCACTACGTGGTTATGGGGCTAGTTCCGTTGCCCCGTGGGTGTGTGCAGGCTTAAACACAGCCACCTAACTCGAAGGAAAAACTCGGTAGAGAGCCTGTGCTGCAGGTAAAAGAGCTGCTCCTGAGGGTGCAAGCATTTTGTTGTGTGCGTGCGTGAGAGCACTGCAAGGGAGTCCAAAGCTTTTTGCGAGTGAGACTCAGGCCCCAGCGAAAGGCAGAACACGACTCCCCATGTGTTTCATCACGCTAGCACGGCAGCCCCACTTTTGCATGGAAGTCTAATAGCTAGCGTTCTAAGTCGAAGAAACAACACTGTAGAGAAGCCGTGCTTTAGCTACCGTCGACCTCTGTGTGGGCGAAGCAGTTTAGGGTGTACTGTGGCTGAGAGCCCTGGGACGGTTTCAAGATCGTAATATCGGGGAGAGACAGGCCGGTACAGAAGGCAGCTCTCAACTCACATCATGGTTATGGGGCTAGTACCATTGCCCAGGGTGTGTGTGCAGGCTTAAACACAGCCACCTAACTCGAAGGAAAAACTCGGTTGAGAGCCTGTGCTGCAGGTAAAACAGCTGCTCCTGAGGGTGGCAGCATTTTGTTGTGTGCGTGCGTGAGAGCACTGCAAGGGAGTCCAGACCCATTTTCCGTGTGGGACTCAGGCCCCGGCAGAAGACAGAACACGACTCCCCACTTGTTTCATGAAGCTAGCACTGCGGCCCCACTTTTGCATGGAAGTCTAATAGCAAGCGTTCTTTATTATTATTATTATTAAATGTTTTTATTGTTATGTTAATCCCCATACATTACATCATTAGTTTTAGATATAGTGTTCCATGATTCATTGTTTGTGCATATCACCCAGTGCTCCATGCAGATCGTGCCCTGCTCAATACCCATCACCAGGCTAACCCATCCTCCCACCCCCCTCCCCTCTAGAACCCTCAGTTTGTTTTTCAGAGTCCATCGTCTCTCATGGTTCTTTTCCCCCTCCGATTTTCCCCCCTTCATTCTTCCCCTCCTGCTACATTCTTCTTCTTCTTTTTTTCTTTCTTAACATATATTGCATTATTTGTTTCAGAGGTACAGATCTGAGATTCAACAGTCTTGCACAATTCACAGCGCTTACCAGAACACATACCCTCCCCAGTGTCCAACACCCAGTGACCCCATCCCTCCCACCCCAGCCCCCACTCCAGCAACCCTCAGTTTGTTTCCTGAGATTAAGAATTCCTCATATCAGTGAGGTCATATGATACATGTCTTTCTCTGTTTGACTTATTTCGCTCAGCATGATACCCTCCAGTTCCATCCACGTCGTTGCAGAGGGCAAGATCTCATTCCTTTTGATGGCTGCATAATATTCCATTGTATATATATATACCCCCTCTTCTTTATCCATTCATCTGTTGGTGGACATCTTGGCTCTTTCCACAGTTTGGCTATTGTGGACATTAATAGCAAGCGTTCTAACTCGGAGAAACAACACTGAAGAGAAACCGTGCTTTAGCTACCGACGACCTCTGTGTGGGAGGAAGCAGTTTAGGGTGTACGGTGGGTGAGAGCCTGGGGACGGGTTCCGTTTCCTAAAATCGAGGGAGGGACAGCCCGGAGAGAAGGCAGCTCTCAACTCACACCATGGTTATGGGGCTAGTACCGTTGCCCCGGGTGTGTGTGCAGGCTTCATGAAAACCGCCTAACTCGAAGGAAAAACTCGCTGGAGAATCCATGCTTCAGCTAAAAGAGCCGCTCTTGAAGGTGGAAGCATTATGTTGTGTGCGTGCATGAGAGCCCTGCAAGGGAGTCCAAAGCTTTTTGTGAGTGAGCCTCAGGCCCCAGCAGAAGGCAGAACACGACTCCCCATGTGTTTCATCACGCTAGCACGGCAGCCCCACTTTTGCATGGAAGTCTAACAGCTAGTGTTCTAACTCGAAGAAACAACACTGTAGAGAAACCCTGCTTTAGCTACCGTCGACCTCTAGATGGAGGAAGTATTACACGGAGTACCGTGGCTGAGAGCCTGGGGAACGGGTTCCATACGTGAAACCAAGGGAGAAATAGGTCCGGGCAGAAGGCACCTCTGGACTCAGCTCTTGCTACCTGAAGCTAACACTACTGCTCCATGTGTGCTTGGAATGCTATGTGCTCGACACTGACTGGGAAGAAACAAGCCTGTCAAGAATCCCAGGTGCAGCTCATTCGCCTACCAGACTACTAACACCAAGAATCAATGCTGTAGCTTTACTGCGCTTTAGCTAACATTGCAGTTCCTGAAGCCGCAGGAGTTGTATAGTGTTCGTGTATGAGAGACCGGGGAGAGGGTCCCATACGTGAAATGGAGTGAGAAACAGGCCGGTGCGGAAGGCAGCTCTCAACTCACCTCTTGTTTATGAGGCCAGTACCCTTGCCCCGTGTGTTCCTGCAGGCCATAAGCCAACCGCCTAACTCAAAGGAACAACTCTGTAGAGTATTCCTGCTTCGGCTAAAAGAGCCATGCCTCAGGGTGGACGCATTGTGTGGTGTGCATGCGTGAGTGCACAGCAAGTGAGTCCAAAAGCATTTTCCTTGTGAGACCCAGGGCCCAGAAGAAGCCAGAACACGACTCCCCACTTGCTCCATGAATCTAATACTGCGGCCCCACTTTTGCATGGAAGTCTGATAGTTAGCTTTCTAAGTCGAAGAAACAACACTGTAGAGAAACCGTGCTTTAGCTACCGTCGACCTCTCTGAGGGCGAAGCAGTTTAGGGTGTACTGAGGTTGGGAGCCCTGGGACGGTTTCAATATCATAATATCGGTGGAGGGACAGGCCGGCACAGAAGGCAGCTCTCAACTCACATCATGGTTATGGGGCTACTACCGTTGCCCAGGGTGTGTGTGCAGGCTGAAACACAGCCACCTAACTCGAAGGAAAAACTTGGTAGAGAGACTGTGCTGCAGGTAAAACAGCTGCTCCTGAGGGTGGAAGCATTTTGTTGTGTGCGTGCGTGAGAGCACTGCAAGGGAGTCCAAAGCTTTCTGCGAGTGAGACTCAGGCCCCAGCGAAAGGCAGAACACCACTCCCCATGTGTTTCATCAAGCTAGCACGGCAGCGCCACTTTTCAGGGAAGTCTAATAGCTAGCGTTCTAAGTCGAAGAAACAACACTGTAGAGAAGCCGTGCTTTAGCTACCGTCGACCTCTGTGTGGGCGAAGCAGTTTAGGGTGTACTGTGGCTGGCAGCCTGGGGACGGTTTCCATTTCGGAATATAGGGGGAGAGACAGTCCGGTACAGAAGGCAGCTCTCAACTCACTACATGCTTAAGGGGCTAGTTCCGTTGCCCCGTGGGTGTGTGCAGGCTTAAAGACAGCCACTTAACTCGAAGGAAAAACTCGGTAGGGAATCCGAGCTGCAGGTAAAACAGCTGCTCCTAAGGGTGGAAGCCTTTTGTTGTGTGCGTGCGTGAGAGCACTGCAAGGGAGTCCAAAGCATTTTGCGAGTGAGACTCAGGCCCCAGCGAAAGGCAGAACACGACTCCCCATGTGTTTTACCAAGCTAGCACGGCAGCCCCACATTTGCATGGAAGTCTAAGAGCTAGCGTTCTAACTCGAAGAAACTACACAGTAGAGAAACCGTGCTTTAGCTACCGTCGACCTCTCTGTGGGCGAAGCAGTTTAGGGTGTACTGTGGCTGAGAGCCTGGGGACATTTTCCATTTTGTAAAATCGGGGGAGAGACAGGCCGGTACAGAAGGCAGCTCTCAACTCACATCATGGTTATGGGGCTAGTACCGTTGCCCTGGGTGTGTGTGCAGGCTGAAAGACAGCCACCTAACTCAAAGGAAAAACACGGTAGAGAATCCGTGCTTCAGCTCAAACAGCCGCTCCTGAGGGTGGAAGCATTTGGTTGTGTGCGTGCGTGAGAGGACTGCAAGGGAGTCCAAAGTTTCTGCGAGTGAGACTCAGGCCCCAGCAAAAGGCAGAAGACGACTCCCCGTGTGTTTCATTTAGCTAGCACTGCGGCCCTACTTTTGCATGGAAATCTAATCGCTAGCGTTCTCCCTGGAAGAAACAACACGGTAGAGAAACCGTGCTTTAGCTACCATCCACCTCTCTGAGGGAGGAAGCACTTTCCAGGCTACCGTGGGTGAGAGCCTGAGGAACGGGTTCCTTACGTGAAACCGAGGGAGAAGGAGTCCGGGCCAGAAGGCTCCTCTCGACTCAGCTCTTGTTACCTGAAGCTAACACTTCGGCTCCATGTGTGCATAGGAATGCTAAGGGCTCCACACTGATTTGGCAGAAAGAAGCCGCTCAAGAACCCCAGCTTCAGCTCGTTCGCCTCTCCACAGGGTGGCAGCATTTTCAAGTCTGCTTGAGTGCAAACCTGGGGAAGGAGTCCCAGCCGAATTCGGAGGGAGAAATAAGCATGGGCAGAAGGCCCCTATGGACTCAACTCTTGTTTCGGGAAACTAGATCGGCTCTCCCGTGTGTGCGTGGAGTCCTCAGTGCCATCCACGCAACGCGAAGGAACAAAACTGTAGAGAACCCGTGCCTCAGCAAAGATCGCCCTTCCTGAGCGTGCACTTCATCTGTTGTGTGTTTTTGTGAAAGCATGAGAAATGGAACCTAAACGTAACTCGGAGTGAGAAGCAGGCCTGGAAGGAAGGCTGCTGTCGACTCACCTCTTGTTTGAGGAGATTAGCACTGCTGTACCCTGTGTGCCTGGATGCCTAGTTCCCAGGCTACTAACACCAAGAATCAATCCTCTCGAGTGACTGCGCTTGAGTTAACATTGCCGTTCCTGAAGCAGGAGGAATTTGACCCTGCTCGTGTACGAGAGACCGGGGAAAGGGTCCCAGACGTGAAATGGAGTGAGAAACAGGCCGGTGCGGAAGGCAGCTCTCAAGTCACCTCTGGTTGATGAGGCTAGTGCCCTTGCCCCGGGGGTGCCTGCAGGCCTAAAGCCAACCACCTAACTCAAAGGAACAACTCTGTAGGGAATTCCTGCTTCGGCTAAAAGAGCCATGCCTCAGGGTGGACGCATTTTGCTGTGTGCATGCGTGAGCGCACTGCAAGTGAGTCCAAAAGCATTTTCCTTGTGAGACCCAGGCCCCGGAAGAAGCCAGAACACGACTCCCCACTTGCTCCATGAAGCTAGGACTGCGGCCCCACTTTTGCATGGAAGTCTAACAGCTAGCTTTCTAACTCGGAGAAACAACACTGTAGAGAAACCGTGCTTTAGCTACCGTCGACCTCTCTGTGGGCGAAGCAGTTTAGGGTGTACTGTGGCTGAGAGCCTGGGGACGGTTTCCATTTCATCATATCGGGGGAGAGACAGGCTGGCACATAAGGCAGATCTGAACTCACTACATGGTTATGGGGCTAGTTCCGTTGCCCCGTGGGTGTGTGCAGGCTTAAACACAGCCACCTAACTCGAAGGAAAAACTCGGTAGAGAGCCTGTGCTGCAGGTAAAAGAGCTGCTCCTGAGGGTGCAAGCATTTTGTTGTGTGCGTGCGTGAGAGCACTGCAAGGGAGTCCAAAGCTTTTTGCGAGTGAGACTCAGGCCCCAGCGAAAGGCAGAACACGACTCCCCATGTGTTTCATCACGCTAGCACGGCAGCCCCACTTTTGCATGGAAGTCTAATAGCTAGCGTTCTAAGTCGAAGAAACAACACTGTAGAGAAGCCGTGCTTTAGCTACCGTCGACCTCTGTGTGGGCGAAGCAGTTTAGGGTGTACTGTGGCTGAGAGCCCTGGGACGGTTTCAAGATCGTAATATCGGGGAGAGACAGGCCGGTACAGAAGGCAGCTCTCAACTCACATCATGGTTATGGGGCTAGTACCATTGCCCAGGGTGTGTGTGCAGGCTTAAACACAGCCACCTAACTCGAAGGAAAAACTCGGTTGAGAGCCTGTGCTGCAGGTAAAACAGCTGCTCCTGAGGGTGGCAGCATTTTGTTGTGTGCGTGCGTGAGAGCACTGCAAGGGAGTCCAGACCCATTTTCCGTGTGGGACTCAGGCCCCGGCAGAAGACAGAACACGACTCCCCACTTGTTTCATGAAGCTAGCACTGCGGCCCCACTTTTGCATGGAAGTCTAATAGCAAGCGTTCTTTATTATTATTATTATTAAATGTTTTTATTGTTATGTTAATCCCCATACATTACATCATTAGTTTTAGATATAGTGTTCCATGATTCATTGTTTGTGCATATCACCCAGTGCTCCATGCAGATCGTGCCCTGCTCAATACCCATCACCAGGCTAACCCATCCTCCCACCCCCCTCCCCTCTAGAACCCTCAGTTTGTTTTTCAGAGTCCATCGTCTCTCATGGTTCTTTTCCCCCTCCGATTTTCCCCCCTTCATTCTTCCCCTCCTGCTACATTCTTCTTCTTCTTTTTTTCTTTCTTAACATATATTGCATTATTTGTTTCAGAGGTACAGATCTGAGATTCAACAGTCTTGCACAATTCACAGCGCTTACCAGAACACATACCCTCCCCAGTGTCCAACACCCAGTGACCCCATCCCTCCCACCCCAGCCCCCACTCCAGCAACCCTCAGTTTGTTTCCTGAGATTAAGAATTCCTCATATCAGTGAGGTCATATGATACATGTCTTTCTCTGTTTGACTTATTTCGCTCAGCATGATACCCTCCAGTTCCATCCACGTCGTTGCAGAGGGCAAGATCTCATTCCTTTTGATGGCTGCATAATATTCCATTGTATATATATATACCCCCTCTTCTTTATCCATTCATCTGTTGGTGGACATCTTGGCTCTTTCCACAGTTTGGCTATTGTGGACATTAATAGCAAGCGTTCTAACTCGGAGAAACAACACTGAAGAGAAACCGTGCTTTAGCTACCGACGACCTCTGTGTGGGAGGAAGCAGTTTAGGGTGTACGGTGGGTGAGAGCCTGGGGACGGGTTCCGTTTCCTAAAATCGAGGGAGGGACAGCCCGGAGAGAAGGCAGCTCTCAACTCACACCATGGTTATGGGGCTAGTACCGTTGCCCCGGGTGTGTGTGCAGGCTTCATGAAAACCGCCTAACTCGAAGGAAAAACTCGCTGGAGAATCCATGCTTCAGCTAAAAGAGCCGCTCTTGAAGGTGGAAGCATTATGTTGTGTGCGTGCATGAGAGCCCTGCAAGGGAGTCCAAAGCTTTTTGTGAGTGAGCCTCAGGCCCCAGCAGAAGGCAGAACACGACTCCCCATGTGTTTCATCACGCTAGCACGGCAGCCCCACTTTTGCATGGAAGTCTAACAGCTAGTGTTCTAACTCGAAGAAACAACACTGTAGAGAAACCCTGCTTTAGCTACCGTCGACCTCTAGATGGAGGAAGTATTACACGGAGTACCGTGGCTGAGAGCCTGGGGAACGGGTTCCATACGTGAAACCAAGGGAGAAATAGGTCCGGGCAGAAGGCACCTCTGGACTCAGCTCTTGCTACCTGAAGCTAACACTACTGCTCCATGTGTGCTTGGAATGCTATGTGCTCGACACTGACTGGGAAGAAACAAGCCTGTCAAGAATCCCAGGTGCAGCTCATTCGCCTACCAGACTACTAACACCAAGAATCAATGCTGTAGCTTTACTGCGCTTTAGCTAACATTGCAGTTCCTGAAGCCGCAGGAGTTGTATAGTGTTCGTGTATGAGAGACCGGGGAGAGGGTCCCATACGTGAAATGGAGTGAGAAACAGGCCGGTGCGGAAGGCAGCTCTCAACTCACCTCTTGTTTATGAGGCCAGTACCCTTGCCCCGTGTGTTCCTGCAGGCCATAAGCCAACCGCCTAACTCAAAGGAACAACTCTGTAGAGTATTCCTGCTTCGGCTAAAAGAGCCATGCCTCAGGGTGGACGCATTGTGTGGTGTGCATGCGTGAGTGCACAGCAAGTGAGTCCAAAAGCATTTTCCTTGTGAGACCCAGGGCCCAGAAGAAGCCAGAACACGACTCCCCACTTGCTCCATGAATCTAATACTGCGGCCCCACTTTTGCATGGAAGTCTGATAGTTAGCTTTCTAAGTCGAAGAAACAACACTGTAGAGAAACCGTGCTTTAGCTACCGTCGACCTCTCTGAGGGCGAAGCAGTTTAGGGTGTACTGAGGTTGGGAGCCCTGGGACGGTTTCAATATCATAATATCGGTGGAGGGACAGGCCGGCACAGAAGGCAGCTCTCAACTCACATCATGGTTATGGGGCTACTACCGTTGCCCAGGGTGTGTGTGCAGGCTGAAACACAGCCACCTAACTCGAAGGAAAAACTTGGTAGAGAGACTGTGCTGCAGGTAAAACAGCTGCTCCTGAGGGTGGAAGCATTTTGTTGTGTGCGTGCGTGAGAGCACTGCAAGGGAGTCCAAAGCTTTCTGCGAGTGAGACTCAGGCCCCAGCGAAAGGCAGAACACCACTCCCCATGTGTTTCATCAAGCTAGCACGGCAGCGCCACTTTTCAGGGAAGTCTAATAGCTAGCGTTCTAAGTCGAAGAAACAACACTGTAGAGAAGCCGTGCTTTAGCTACCGTCGACCTCTGTGTGGGCGAAGCAGTTTAGGGTGTACTGTGGCTGGCAGCCTGGGGACGGTTTCCATTTCGGAATATAGGGGGAGAGACAGTCCGGTACAGAAGGCAGCTCTCAACTCACTACATGCTTAAGGGGCTAGTTCCGTTGCCCCGTGGGTGTGTGCAGGCTTAAAGACAGCCACTTAACTCGAAGGAAAAACTCGGTAGGGAATCCGAGCTGCAGGTAAAACAGCTGCTCCTAAGGGTGGAAGCCTTTTGTTGTGTGCGTGCGTGAGAGCACTGCAAGGGAGTCCAAAGCATTTTGCGAGTGAGACTCAGGCCCCAGCGAAAGGCAGAACACGACTCCCCATGTGTTTTACCAAGCTAGCACGGCAGCCCCACATTTGCATGGAAGTCTAAGAGCTAGCGTTCTAACTCGAAGAAACTACACAGTAGAGAAACCGTGCTTTAGCTACCGTCGACCTCTCTGTGGGCGAAGCAGTTTAGGGTGTACTGTGGCTGAGAGCCTGGGGACATTTTCCATTTTGTAAAATCGGGGGAGAGACAGGCCGGTACAGAAGGCAGCTCTCAACTCACATCATGGTTATGGGGCTAGTACCGTTGCCCTGGGTGTGTGTGCAGGCTGAAAGACAGCCACCTAACTCAAAGGAAAAACACGGTAGAGAATCCGTGCTTCAGCTCAAACAGCCGCTCCTGAGGGTGGAAGCATTTGGTTGTGTGCGTGCGTGAGAGGACTGCAAGGGAGTCCAAAGTTTCTGCGAGTGAGACTCAGGCCCCAGCAAAAGGCAGAAGACGACTCCCCGTGTGTTTCATTTAGCTAGCACTGCGGCCCTACTTTTGCATGGAAATCTAATCGCTAGCGTTCTCCCTGGAAGAAACAACACGGTAGAGAAACCGTGCTTTAGCTACCATCCACCTCTCTGAGGGAGGAAGCACTTTCCAGGCTACCGTGGGTGAGAGCCTGAGGAACGGGTTCCTTACGTGAAACCGAGGGAGAAGGAGTCCGGGCCAGAAGGCTCCTCTCGACTCAGCTCTTGTTACCTGAAGCTAACACTTCGGCTCCATGTGTGCATAGGAATGCTAAGGGCTCCACACTGATTTGGCAGAAAGAAGCCGCTCAAGAACCCCAGCTTCAGCTCGTTCGCCTCTCCACAGGGTGGCAGCATTTTCAAGTCTGCTTGAGTGCAAACCTGGGGAAGGAGTCCCAGCCGAATTCGGAGGGAGAAATAAGCATGGGCAGAAGGCCCCTATGGACTCAACTCTTGTTTCGGGAAACTAGATCGGCTCTCCCGTGTGTGCGTGGAGTCCTCAGTGCCATCCACGCAACGCGAAGGAACAAAACTGTAGAGAACCCGTGCCTCAGCAAAGATCGCCCTTCCTGAGCGTGCACTTCATCTGTTGTGTGTTTTTGTGAAAGCATGAGAAATGGAACCTAAACGTAACTCGGAGTGAGAAGCAGGCCTGGAAGGAAGGCTGCTGTCGACTCACCTCTTGTTTGAGGAGATTAGCACTGCTGTACCCTGTGTGCCTGGATGCCTAGTTCCCAGGCTACTAACACCAAGAATCAATCCTCTCGAGTGACTGCGCTTGAGTTAACATTGCCGTTCCTGAAGCAGGAGGAATTTGACCCTGCTCGTGTACGAGAGACCGGGGAAAGGGTCCCAGACGTGAAATGGAGTGAGAAACAGGCCGGTGCGGAAGGCAGCTCTCAAGTCACCTCTGGTTGATGAGGCTAGTGCCCTTGCCCCGGGGGTGCCTGCAGGCCTAAAGCCAACCACCTAACTCAAAGGAACAACTCTGTAGGGAATTCCTGCTTCGGCTAAAAGAGCCATGCCTCAGGGTGGACGCATTTTGCTGTGTGCATGCGTGAGCGCACTGCAAGTGAGTCCAAAAGCATTTTCCTTGTGAGACCCAGGCCCCGGAAGAAGCCAGAACACGACTCCCCACTTGCTCCATGAAGCTAGGACTGCGGCCCCACTTTTGCATGGAAGTCTAACAGCTAGCTTTCTAACTCGGAGAAACAACACTGTAGAGAAACCGTGCTTTAGCTACCGTCGACCTCTCTGTGGGCGAAGCAGTTTAGGGTGTACTGTGGCTGAGAGCCTGGGGACGGTTTCCATTTCATCATATCGGGGGAGAGACAGGCTGGCACATAAGGCAGATCTGAACTCACTACATGGTTATGGGGCTAGTTCCGTTGCCCCGTGGGTGTGTGCAGGCTTAAACACAGCCACCTAACTCGAAGGAAAAACTCGGTAGAGAGCCTGTGCTGCAGGTAAAAGAGCTGCTCCTGAGGGTGCAAGCATTTTGTTGTGTGCGTGCGTGAGAGCACTGCAAGGGAGTCCAAAGCTTTTTGCGAGTGAGACTCAGGCCCCAGCGAAAGGCAGAACACGACTCCCCATGTGTTTCATCACGCTAGCACGGCAGCCCCACTTTTGCATGGAAGTCTAATAGCTAGCGTTCTAAGTCGAAGAAACAACACTGTAGAGAAGCCGTGCTTTAGCTACCGTCGACCTCTGTGTGGGCGAAGCAGTTTAGGGTGTACTGTGGCTGAGAGCCCTGGGACGGTTTCAAGATCGTAATATCGGGGAGAGACAGGCCGGTACAGAAGGCAGCTCTCAACTCACATCATGGTTATGGGGCTAGTACCATTGCCCAGGGTGTGTGTGCAGGCTTAAACACAGCCACCTAACTCGAAGGAAAAACTCGGTTGAGAGCCTGTGCTGCAGGTAAAACAGCTGCTCCTGAGGGTGGCAGCATTTTGTTGTGTGCGTGCGTGAGAGCACTGCAAGGGAGTCCAGACCCATTTTCCGTGTGGGACTCAGGCCCCGGCAGAAGACAGAACACGACTCCCCACTTGTTTCATGAAGCTAGCACTGCGGCCCCACTTTTGCATGGAAGTCTAATAGCAAGCGTTCTTTATTATTATTATTATTAAATGTTTTTATTGTTATGTTAATCCCCATACATTACATCATTAGTTTTAGATATAGTGTTCCATGATTCATTGTTTGTGCATATCACCCAGTGCTCCATGCAGATCGTGCCCTGCTCAATACCCATCACCAGGCTAACCCATCCTCCCACCCCCCTCCCCTCTAGAACCCTCAGTTTGTTTTTCAGAGTCCATCGTCTCTCATGGTTCTTCTCCCCCTCCGATTTTCCCCCCTTCATTCTTCCCCTCCTGCTACATTCTTCTTCTTCTTTTTTTCTTTCTTAACATATATTGCATTATTTGTTTCAGAGGTACAGATCTGAGATTCAACAGTCTTGCACAATTCACAGCGCTTACCAGAACACATACCCTCCCCAGTGTCCAACACCCAGTGACCCCATCCCTCCCACCCCAGCCCCCACTCCAGCAACCCTCAGTTTGTTTCCTGAGATTAAGAATTCCTCATATCAGTGAGGTCATATGATACATGTCTTTCTCTGTTTGACTTATTTCGCTCAGCATGATACCCTCCAGTTCCATCCACGTCGTTGCAGAGGGCAAGATCTCATTCCTTTTGATGGCTGCATAATATTCCATTGTATATATATATATACCCCCTCTTCTTTATCCATTCATCTGTTGGTGGACATCTTGGCTCTTTCCACAGTTTGGCTATTGTGGACATTAATAGCAAGCGTTCTAACTCGGAGAAACAACACTGAAGAGAAACCGTGCTTTAGCTACCGACGACCTCTGTGTGGGAGGAAGCAGTTTAGGGTGTACGGTGGGTGAGAGCCTGGGGACGGGTTCCGTTTCCTAAAATCGAGGGAGAGACAGCCCGGAGAGAAGGCAGCTCTCAACTCACACCATGGTTATGGGGCTAGTACCGTTGCCCCGGGTGTGTGTGCAGGCTTCATGAAAACCGCCTAACTCGAAGGAAAAACTCGCTGGAGAATCCATGCTTCAGCTAAAAGAGCCGCTCTTGAAGGTGGAAGCATTATGTTGTGTGCGTGCATGAGAGCCCTGCAAGGGAGTCCAAAGCTTTTTGTGAGTGAGCCTCAGGCCCCAGCAGAAGGCAGAACACGACTCCCCATGTGTTTCATCACGCTAGCACGGCAGCCCCACTTTTGCATGGAAGTCTAACAGCTAGTGTTCTAACTCGAAGAAACAACACTGTAGAGAAACCCTGCTTTAGCTACCGTCGACCTCTAGATGGAGGAAGTATTACACGGAGTACCGTGGCTGAGAGCCTGGGGAACGGGTTCCATACGTGAAACCAAGGGAGAAATAGGTCCGGGCAGAAGGCACCTCTGGACTCAGCTCTTGCTACCTGAAGCTAACACTACTGCTCCATGTGTGCTTGGAATGCTATGTGCTCGACACTGACTGGGAAGAAACAAGCCTGTCAAGAATCCCAGGTGCAGCTCATTCGCCTACCAGACTACTAACACCAAGAATCAATGCTGTAGCTTTACTGCGCTTTAGCTAACATTGCAGTTCCTGAAGCCGCAGGAGTGGTATAGTGTTCGTGTATGAGAGACCGGGGAAAGGGTCCCATACGTGAAATGGAGTGAGAAACAGGCCGGTGCGGAAGGCAGCTCTCAACTCACCTCTTGTTTATGAGGCCAGTACCCTTGCCCCGTGTGTTCCTGCAGGCCATAAGCCAACCGCCTAACTCAAAGGAACAACTCTGTAGAGAATTCCTGCTTCGGCTAAAAGAGCCATGCCTCAGGGTGGACGCATTGTGTGGTGGGCATGCGTGAGTGCACAGCAAGTGAGTCCAAAAGCATTTTCCTTGTGAGACCCAGGCCCCAGAAGAAGCCAGAACACGACTCCCCACTTGCTCCATGAATCTAATACTGCGGCCCCACTTTTGCATGGAAGTCTGATAGTTAGCTTTCTAAGTCGAAGAAACAACACTGTAGAGAAACCGTGCTTTAGCTACCGTCGACCTCTCTGAGGGCGAAGCAGTTTAGGGTGTACTGAGGTTGGGAGCCCTGGGACGGTTTCAATATCATAATATCGGTGGAGGGACAGGCCGGCACAGAAGGCAGCTCTCAACTCACATCATGGTTATGGGGCTACTACCGTTGCCCAGGGTGTGTGTGCAGGCTTAAACACAGCCACCTAACTCGAAGGAAAAACTCGGTAGAGAGCCTGTGCTGCAGGTAAAACAGCTGCTCCTGAGGGTGGAAGCATTTTGTTGTGTGCGTGCGTGAGAGCACTGCAAGGGAGTCCAAAGCTTTCTGCGAGTGAGACTCAGGCCCCAGCGAAAGGCAGAACACCACTCCCCATGTGTTTCATCAAGCTAGCACGGCAGCGCCACTTTTCAGGGAAGTCTAATAGCTAGCGTTCTAAGTCGAAGAAACAACACTGTAGAGAAGCCGTGCTTTAGCTACCGTCGACCTCTGTGTGGGCGAAGCAGTTTAGGGTGTACTGTGGCTGGCAGCCTGGGGACGGTTTCCATTTCGGAATATAGGGGGAGAGACAGTCCGGTACAGAAGGCAGCTCTCAACTCACTACATGCTTAAGGGGCTAGTTCCGTTGCCCCGTGGGTGTGTGCAGGCTTAAAGACAGCCACTTAACTCGAAGGAAAAACTCGGTAGGGAATCCGAGCTGCAGGTAAAACAGCTGCTCCTAAGGGTGGAAGCCTTTTGTTGTGTGCGTGCGTGAGAGCACTGCAAGGGAGTCCAAAGCATTTTGCGAGTGAGACTCAGGCCCCAGCGAAAGGCAGAACACGACTCCCCATGTGTTTTACCAAGCTAGCACGGCAGCCCCACATTTGCATGGAAGTCTAAGAGCTAGCGTTCTAACTCGAAGAAACTACACAGTAGAGAAACCGTGCTTTAGCTACCGTCGACCTCTCTGTGGGCGAAGCAGTTTAGGGTGTACTGTGGCTGAGAGCCTGGGGACATTTTCCATTTTGTAAAATCGGGGGAGAGACAGGCCGGTACAGAAGGCAGCTCTCAACTCACATCATGGTTATGGGGCTAGTACCGTTGCCCTGGGTGTGTGTGCAGGCTGAAAGACAGCCACCTAACTCAAAGGAAAAACACGGTAGAGAATCCGTGCTTCAGCTCAAACAGCCGCTCCTGAGGGTGGAAGCATTTGGTTGTGTGCGTGCGTGAGAGGACTGCAAGGGAGTCCAAAGTTTCTGCGAGTGAGACTCAGGCCCCAGCAAAAGGCAGAAGACGACTCCCCGTGTGTTTCATTTAGCTAGCACTGCGGCCCTACTTTTGCATGGAAATCTAATCGCTAGCGTTCTCCCTGGAAGAAACAACACGGTAGAGAAACCGTGCTTTAGCTACCATCCACCTCTCTGAGGGAGGAAGCACTTTCCAGGCTACCGTGGGTGAGAGCCTGAGGAACGGGTTCCTTACGTGAAACCGAGGGAGAAGGAGTCCGGGCCAGAAGGCTCCTCTCGACTCAGCTCTTGTTACCTGAAGCTAACACTTCGGCTCCATGTGTGCATAGGAATGCTAAGGGCTCCACACTGATTTGGCAGAAAGAAGCCGCTCAAGAACCCCAGCTTCAGCTCGTTCGCCTCTCCACAGGGTGGCAGCATTTTCAAGTCTGCTTGAGTGCAAACCTGGGGAAGGAGTCCCAGCCGAATTCGGAGGGAGAAATAAGCATGGGCAGAAGGCCCCTATGGACTCAACTCTTGTTTCGGGAAACTAGATCGGCTCTCCCGTGTGTGCGTGGAGTCCTCAGTGCCATCCACGCAACGCAAAGGAACAAAACTGTAGAGAACCCGTGCCTCAGCAAAGATCGCCCTTCCTGAGCGTGCACTTCATCTGTTGTGTGTTTTTGTGAAAGCATGAGAAATGGAACCTAAACGTAACTCGGAGTGAGAAGCAGGCCTGGAAGGAAGGCTGCTGTCGACTCACCTCTTGTTTGAGGAGATTAGCACTGCTGTACCCTGTGTGCCTGGATGCCTAGTTCCCAGGCTACTAACACCAAGAATCAATCCTCTCGAGTGACTGCGCTTGAGTTAACATTGCCGTTCCTGAAGCAGGAGGAATTTGACCCTGCTCGTGTACGAGAGACCGGGGAAAGGGTCCCAGACGTGAAATGGAGTGAGAAACAGGCCGGTGCGGAAGGCAGCTCTCAAGTCACCTCTGGTTGATGAGGCTAGTGCCCTTGCCCCGGGGGTGCCTGCAGGCCTAAAGCCAACCACCTAACTCAAAGGAACAACTCTGTAGGGAATTCCTGCTTCGGCTAAAAGAGCCATGCCTCAGGGTGGACGCATTTTGCTGTGTGCATGCGTGAGCGCACTGCAAGTGAGTCCAAAAGCATTTTCCTTGTGAGACCCAGGCCCCGGAAGAAGCCAGAACACGACTCCCCACTTGCTCCATGAAGCTAGGACTGCGGCCCCACTTTTGCATGGAAGTCTAACAGCTAGCTTTCTAACTCGGGAGAAACAACACTGTAGAGAAACCGTGCTTTGGCTACCGTCGACCTCTCTGTGGGCGAAGCAGTTTAGGGTGTACTGTGGCTGAGAGCCTGGGGACGGTTTCCATTTCATAATATCGGGGGAGAGACAGGCTGGCACATAAGGCAGATCTGAACTCACTACGTGGTTATGGGGCTAGTTCCGTTGCCCCGTGGGTGTGTGCAGGCTTAAACACAGCCACCTAACTCGAAGGAAAAACTCGGTAGAGAGCCTGTGCTGCAGGTAAAAGAGCTGCTCCTGAGGGTGCAAGCATTTTGTTGTGTGCGTGCGTGAGAGCACTGCAAGGGAGTCCAAAGCTTTTTGCGAGTGAGACTCAGGCCCCAGCGAAAGGCAGAACACGACTCCCCATGTGTTTCATCACGCTAGCACGGCAGCCCCACTTTTGCATGGAAGTCTAATAGCTAGCGTTCTAACTCGAAGAAACAACACTGTAGAGAAGCCGTGCTTTAGCTACCGTCGACCTCTGTGTGGGCGAAGCAGTTTAGGGTGTACTGTGGCTGAGAGCCCTGGGACGGTTTCAAGATCGTAATATCGGGGAGAGACAGGCCGGTACAGAAGGCAGCTCTCAACTCACATCATGGTTATGGGGCTAGTACCATTGCCCAGGGTGTGTGTGCAGGCTTAAACACAGCCACCTAACTCGAAGGAAAAACTCGGTTGAGAGCCTGTGCTGCAGGTAAAACAGCTGCTCCTGAGGGTGGCAGCATTTTGTTGTGTGCGTGCGTGAGAGCACTGCAAGGGAGTCCAGACCCATTTTCCGTGTGGGACTCAGGCCCCGGCAGAAGACAGAACACGACTCCCCACTTGTTTCATGAAGCTAGCACTGTGGCCCCACTTTTGCATGGAAGTCTAATAGCAAGCGTTCTTTATTATTATTATTATTAAATGTTTTTATTGTTATGTTAATCCCCATACATTACATCATTAGTTTTAGATATAGTGTTCCATGATTCATTGTTTGTGCATATCACCCAGTGCTCCATGCAGATCGTGCCCTGCTCAATACCCATCACCAGGCTAACCCATCCTCCCACCCCCCTCCCCTCTAGAACCCTCAGTTTGTTTTTCAGAGTCCATCGTCTCTCATGGTTCTTCTCCCCCTCCGATTTTCCCCCCTTCATTCTTCCCCTCCTGCTACATTCTTCTTCTTCTTTTTTTCTTTCTTAACATATATTGCATTATTTGTTTCAGAGGTACAGATCTGAGATTCAACAGTCTTGCACAATTCACAGCGCTTACCAGAACACATACCCTCCCCAGTGTCCAACACCCAGTGACCCCATCCCTCCCACCCCAGCCCCCACTCCAGCAACCCTCAGTTTGTTTCCTGAGATTAAGAATTCCTCATATCAGTGAGGTCATATGATACATGTCTTTCTCTGTTTGACTTATTTCGCTCAGCATGATACCCTCCAGTTCCATCCACGTCGTTGCAGAGGGCAAGATCTCATTCCTTTTGATGGCTGCATAATATTCCATTGTATATATATATATACCCCCTCTTCTTTATCCATTCATCTGTTGGTGGACATCTTGGCTCTTTCCACAGTTTGGCTATTGTGGACATTAATAGCAAGCGTTCTAACTCGGAGAAACAACACTGAAGAGAAACCGTGCTTTAGCTACTGACGACCTCTGTGTGGGAGGAAGCAGTTTAGGGTGTACGGTGGGTGAGAGCCTGGGGACGGGTTCCGTTTCCTAAAATCGAGGGAGGGACAGCCCGGAGAGAAGGCAGCTCTCAACTCACACCATGGTTATGGGGCTAGTACCGTTGCCCCGGGTGTGTGTGCAGGCTTCATGAAAACCGCCTAACTCGAAGGAAAAACTCGCTGGAGAATCCATGCTTCAGCTAAAAGAGCCGCTCTTGAAGGTGGAAGCATTATGTTGTGTGCGTGCATGAGAGCCCTGCAAGGGAGTCCAAAGCTTTTTGTGAGTGAGCCTCAGGCCCCAGCAGAAGGCAGAACACGACTCCCCATGTGTTTCATCACGCTAGCACGGCAGCCCCACTTTTGCATGGAAGTCTAACAGCTAGTGTTCTAACTCGAAGAAACAACACTGTAGAGAAACCCTGCTTTAGCTACCGTCGACCTCTAGATGGAGGAAGTATTACACGGAGTACCGTGGCTGAGAGCCTGGGGAACGGGTTCCATACGTGAAACCAAGGGAGAAATAGGTCCGGGCAGAAGGCACCTCTGGACTCAGCTCTTGCTACCTGAAGCTAACACTACTGCTCCATGTGTGCTTGGAATGCTATGTGCTCGACACTGACTGGGAAGAAACAAGCCTGTCAAGAATCCCAGGTGCAGCTCATTCGCCTACCAGACTACTAACACCAAGAATCAATGCTGTAGCTTTACTGCGCTTTAGCTAACATTGCAGTTCCTGAA
Organism: Halichoerus grypus; assembly: GCF_964656455.1. Classification (NCBI taxonomy): domain Eukaryota; kingdom Metazoa; phylum Chordata; class Mammalia; order Carnivora; family Phocidae; genus Halichoerus; species Halichoerus grypus. The sequence continues at coordinate 165,816,274 of NC_135714.1, read as the reverse complement.
GCCGCAGGAGTGGTATAGTGTTCGTGTATGAGAGACCGGGGAAAGGGTCCCATACGTGAAATGGAGTGAGAAACAGGCCGGTGCGGAAGGCAGCTCTCAACTCACCTCTTGTTTATGAGGCCAGTACCCTTGCCCCGTGTGTTCCTGCAGGCCATAAGCCAACCGCCTAACTCAAAGGAACAACTCTGTAGAGAATTCCTGCTTCGGCTAAAAGAGCCATGCCTCAGGGTGGACGCATTGTGTGGTGTGCATGCGTGAGTGCACAGCAAGTGAGTCCAAAAGCATTTTCCTTGTGAGACCCAGGCCCCAGAAGAAGCCAGAACACGACTCCCCACTTGCTCCATGAATCTAATACTGCGGCCCCACTTTTGCATGGAAGTCTGATAGTTAGCTTTCTAAGTCAAAGAAACAACACTGTAGAGAAACCGTGCTTTAGCTACCGTCGACCTCTCTGAGGGCGAAGCAGTTTAGGGTGTACTGAGGTTGGGAGCCCTGGGACGGTTTCAATATCATAATATCGGTGGAGGGACAGGCCGGCACAGAAGGCAGCTCTCAACTCACATCATGGTTATGGGGCTACTACCGTTGCCCAGGGTGTGTGTGCAGGCTTAAACACAGCCACCTAACTCGAAGGAAAAACTCGGTAGAGAGCCTGTGCTGCAGGTAAAACAGCTGCTCCTGAGGGTGGAAGCATTTTGTTGTGTGCGTGCGTGAGAGCACTGCAAGGGAGTCCAAAGCTTTCTGCGAGTGAGACTCAGGCCCCAGCGAAAGGCAGAACACCACTCCCCATGTGTTTCATCAAGCTAGCACGGCAGCGCCACTTTTCAGGGAAGTCTAATAGCTAGCGTTCTAAGTCGAAGAAACAACACTGTAGAGAAGCCGTGCTTTAGCTACCGTCGACCTCTGTGTGGGCGAAGCAGTTTAGGGTGTACTGTGGCTGGCAGCCTGGGGACGGTTTCCATTTCGGAATATAGGGGGAGAGACAGTCCGGTACAGAAGGCAGCTCTCAACTCACTACATGCTTAAGGGGCTAGTTCCGTTGCCCCGTGGGTGTGTGCAGGCTTAAAGACAGCCACTTAACTCGAAGGAAAAACTCGGTAGGGAATCCGAGCTGCAGGTAAAACAGCTGCTCCTAAGGGTGGAAGCCTTTTGTTGTGTGCGTGCGTGAGAGCACTGCAAGGGAGTCCAAAGCATTTTGCGAGTGAGACTCAGGCCCCAGCGAAAGGCAGAACACGACTCCCCATGTGTTTTACCAAGCTAGCACGGCAGCCCCACATTTGCATGGAAGTCTAAGAGCTAGCGTTCTAACTCGAAGAAACTACACAGTAGAGAAACCGTGCTTTAGCTACCGTCGACCTCTCTGTGGGCGAAGCAGTTTAGGGTGTACTGTGGCTGAGAGCCTGGGGACATTTTCCATTTTGTAAAATCGGGGGAGAGACAGGCCGGTACAGAAGGCAGCTCTCAACTCACATCATGGTTATGGGGCTAGTACCGTTGCCCTGGGTGTGTGTGCAGGCTGAAAGACAGCCACCTAACTCAAAGGAAAAACACGGTAGAGAATCCGTGCTTCAGCTCAAACAGCCGCTCCTGAGGGTGGAAGCATTTGGTTGTGTGCGTGCGTGAGAGGACTGCAAGGGAGTCCAAAGTTTCTGCGAGTGAGACTCAGGCCCCAGCAAAAGGCAGAAGACGACTCCCCGTGTGTTTCATTTAGCTAGCACTGCGGCCCTACTTTTGCATGGAAATCTAATCGCTAGCGTTCTCCCTGGAAGAAACAACACGGTAGAGAAACCGTGCTTTAGCTACCATCCACCTCTCTGAGGGAGGAAGCACTTTCCAGGCTACCGTGGGTGAGAGCCTGAGGAACGGGTTCCTTACGTGAAACCGAGGGAGAAGGAGTCCGGGCCAGAAGGCTCCTCTCGACTCAGCTCTTGTTACCTGAAGCTAACACTTCGGCTCCATGTGTGCATAGGAATGCTAAGGGCTCCACACTGATTTGGCAGAAAGAAGCCGCTCAAGAACCCCAGCTTCAGCTCGTTCGCCTCTCCACAGGGTGGCAGCATTTTCAAGTCTGCTTGAGTGCAAACCTGGGGAAGGAGTCCCAGCCGAATTCGGAGGGAGAAATAAGCATGGGCAGAAGGCCCCTATGGACTCAACTCTTGTTTCGGGAAACTAGATCGGCTCTCCCGTGTGTGCGTGGAGTCCTCAGTGCCATCCACGCAACGCGAAGGAACAAAACTGTAGAGAACCCGTGCCTCAGCAAAGATCGCCCTTCCTGAGCGTGCACTTCATCTGTTGTGTGTTTTTGTGAAAGCATGAGAAATGGAACCTAAACGTAACTCGGAGTGAGAAGCAGGCCTGGAAGGAAGGCTGCTGTCGACTCACCTCTTGTTTGAGGAGATTAGCACTGCTGTACCCTGTGTGCCTGGATGCCTAGTTCCCAGGCTACTAACACCAAGAATCAATCCTCTCGAGTGACTGCGCTTGAGTTAACATTGCCGTTCCTGAAGCAGGAGGAATTTGACCCTGCTCGTGTACGAGAGACCGGGGAAAGGGTCCCAGACGTGAAATGGAGTGAGAAACAGGCCGGTGCGGAAGGCAGCTCTCAAGTCACCTCTGGTTGATGAGGCTAGTGCCCTTGCCCCGGGGGTGCCTGCAGGCCTAAAGCCAACCACCTAACTCAAAGGAACAACTCTGTAGGGAATTCCTGCTTCGGCTAAAAGAGCCATGCCTCAGGGTGGACGCATTTTGCTGTGTGCATGCGTGAGCGCACTGCAAGTGAGTCCAAAAGCATTTTCCTTGTGAGACCCAGGCCCCGGAAGAAGCCAGAACACGACTCCCCACTTGCTCCATGAAGCTAGGACTGCGGCCCCACTTTTGCATGGAAGTCTAACAGCTAGCTTTCTAACTCGGGAGAAACAACACTGTAGAGAAACCGTGCTTTGGCTACCGTCGACCTCTCTGTGGGCGAAGCAGTTTAGGGTGTACTGTGGCTGAGAGCCTGGGGACGGTTTCCATTTCATAATATCGGGGGAGAGACAGGCTGGCACATAAGGCAGATCTGAACTCACTACGTGGTTATGGGGCTAGTTCCGTTGCCCCGTGGGTGTGTGCAGGCTTAAACACAGCCACCTAACTCGAAGGAAAAACTCGGTAGAGAGCCTGTGCTGCAGGTAAAAGAGCTGCTCCTGAGGGTGCAAGCATTTTGTTGTGTGCGTGCGTGAGAGCACTGCAAGGGAGTCCAAAGCTTTTTGCGAGTGAGACTCAGGCCCCAGCGAAAGGCAGAACACGACTCCCCATGTGTTTCATCACGCTAGCACGGCAGCCCCACTTTTGCATGGAAGTCTAATAGCTAGCGTTCTAAGTCGAAGAAACAACACTGTAGAGAAGCCGTGCTTTAGCTACCGTCGACCTCTGTGTGGGCGAAGCAGTTTAGGGTGTACTGTGGCTGAGAGCCCTGGGACGGTTTCAAGATCGTAATATCGGGGAGAGACAGGCCGGTACAGAAGGCAGCTCTCAACTCACATCATGGTTATGGGGCTAGTACCATTGCCCAGGGTGTGTGTGCAGGCTTAAACACAGCCACCTAACTCGAAGGAAAAACTCGGTTGAGAGCCTGTGCTGCAGGTAAAACAGCTGCTCCTGAGGGTGGCAGCATTTTGTTGTGTGCGTGCGTGAGAGCACTGCAAGGGAGTCCAGACCCATTTTCCGTGTGGGACTCAGGCCCCGGCAGAAGACAGAACACGACTCCCCACTTGTTTCATGAAGCTAGCACTGCGGCCCCACTTTTGCATGGAAGTCTAATAGCAAGCGTTCTTTATTATTATTATTATTAAATGTTTTTATTGTTATGTTAATCCCCATACATTACATCATTAGTTTTAGATATAGTGTTCCATGATTCATTGTTTGTGCATATCACCCAGTGCTCCATGCAGATCGTGCCCTGCTCAATACCCATCACCAGGCTAACCCATCCTCCCACCCCCCTCCCCTCTAGAACCCTCAGTTTGTTTTTCAGAGTCCATCGTCTCTCATGGTTCTTTTCCCCCTCCGATTTTCCCCCCTTCATTCTTCCCCTCCTGCTACATTCTTCTTCTTCTTTTTTTCTTTCTTAACATATATTGCATTATTTGTTTCAGAGGTACAGATCTGAGATTCAACAGTCTTGCACAATTCACAGCGCTTACCAGAACACATACCCTCCCCAGTGTCCAACACCCAGTGACCCCATCCCTCCCACCCCAGCCCCCACTCCAGCAACCCTCAGTTTGTTTCCTGAGATTAAGAATTCCTCATATCAGTGAGGTCATATGATACATGTCTTTCTCTGTTTGACTTATTTCGCTCAGCATGATACCCTCCAGTTCCATCCACGTCGTTGCAGAGGGCAAGATCTCATTCCTTTTGATGGCTGCATAATATTCCATTGTATATATATAAACCCCCTCTTCTTTATCCATTCATCTGTTGGTGGACATCTTGGCTCTTTCCACAGTTTGGCTATTGTGGACATTAATAGCAAGCGTTCTAACTCGGAGAAACAACACTGAAGAGAAACCGTGCTTTAGCTACCGACGACCTCTGTGTGGGAGGAAGCAGTTTAGGGTGTACGGTGGGTGAGAGCCTGGGGACGGGTTCCGTTTCCTAAAATCGAGGGAGGGACAGCCCGGAGAGAAGGCAGCTCTCAACTCACACCATGGTTATGGGGCTAGTACCGTTGCCCCGGGTGTGTGTGCAGGCTTCATGAAAACCGCCTAACTCGAAGGAAAAACTCGCTGGAGAATCCATGCTTCAGCTAAAAGAGCCGCTCTTGAAGGTGGAAGCATTATGTTGTGTGCGTGCATGAGAGCCCTGCAAGGGAGTCCAAAGCTTTTTGTGAGTGAGCCTCAGGCCCCAGCAGAAGGCAGAACACGACTCCCCATGTGTTTCATCACGCTAGCACGGCAGCCCCACTTTTGCATGGAAGTCTAACAGCTAGTGTTCTAACTCGAAGAAACAACACTGTAGAGAAACCCTGCTTTAGCTACCGTCGACCTCTAGATGGAGGAAGTATTACACGGAGTACCGTGGCTGAGAGCCTGGGGAACGGGTTCCATACGTGAAACCAAGGGAGAAATAGGTCCGGGCAGAAGGCACCTCTGGACTCAGCTCTTGCTACCTGAAGCTAACACTACTGCTCCATGTGTGCTTGGAATGCTATGTGCTCGACACTGACTGGGAAGAAACAAGCCTGTCAAGAATCCCAGGTGCAGCTCATTCGCCTACCAGACTACTAACACCAAGAATCAATGCTGTAGCTTTACTGCGCTTTAGCTAACATTGCAGTTCCTGAAGCCGCAGGAGTTGTATAGTGTTCGTGTATGAGAGACCGGGGAGAGGGTCCCATACGTGAAATGGAGTGAGAAACAGGCCGGTGCGGAAGGCAGCTCTCAACTCACCTCTTGTTTATGAGGCCAGTACCCTTGCCCCGTGTGTTCCTGCAGGCCATAAGCCAACCGCCTAACTCAAAGGAACAACTCTGTAGAGTATTCCTGCTTCGGCTAAAAGAGCCATGCCTCAGGGTGGACGCATTGTGTGGTGTGCATGCGTGAGTGCACAGCAAGTGAGTCCAAAAGCATTTTCCTTGTGAGACCCAGGGCCCAGAAGAAGCCAGAACACGACTCCCCACTTGCTCCATGAATCTAATACTGCGGCCCCACTTTTGCATGGAAGTCTGATAGTTAGCTTTCTAAGTCGAAGAAACAACACTGTAGAGAAACCGTGCTTTAGCTACCGTCGACCTCTCTGAGGGCGAAGCAGTTTAGGGTGTACTGAGGTTGGGAGCCCTGGGACGGTTTCAATATCATAATATCGGTGGAGGGACAGGCCGGCACAGAAGGCAGCTCTCAACTCACATCATGGTTATGGGGCTACTACCGTTGCCCAGGGTGTGTGTGCAGGCTGAAACACAGCCACCTAACTCGAAGGAAAAACTTGGTAGAGAGACTGTGCTGCAGGTAAAACAGCTGCTCCTGAGGGTGGAAGCATTTTGTTGTGTGCGTGCGTGAGAGCACTGCAAGGGAGTCCAAAGCTTTCTGCGAGTGAGACTCAGGCCCCAGCGAAAGGCAGAACACCACTCCCCATGTGTTTCATCAAGCTAGCACGGCAGCGCCACTTTTCAGGGAAGTCTAATAGCTAGCGTTCTAAGTCGAAGAAACAACACTGTAGAGAAGCCGTGCTTTAGCTACCGTCGACCTCTGTGTGGGCGAAGCAGTTTAGGGTGTACTGTGGCTGGCAGCCTGGGGACGGTTTCCATTTCGGAATATAGGGGGAGAGACAGTCCGGTACAGAAGGCAGCTCTCAACTCACTACATGCTTAAGGGGCTAGTTCCGTTGCCCCGTGGGTGTGTGCAGGCTTAAAGACAGCCACTTAACTCGAAGGAAAAACTCGGTAGGGAATCCGAGCTGCAGGTAAAACAGCTGCTCCTAAGGGTGGAAGCCTTTTGTTGTGTGCGTGCGTGAGAGCACTGCAAGGGAGTCCAAAGCATTTTGCGAGTGAGACTCAGGCCCCAGCGAAAGGCAGAACACGACTCCCCATGTGTTTTACCAAGCTAGCACGGCAGCCCCACATTTGCATGGAAGTCTAAGAGCTAGCGTTCTAACTCGAAGAAACTACACAGTAGAGAAACCGTGCTTTAGCTACCGTCGACCTCTCTGTGGGCGAAGCAGTTTAGGGTGTACTGTGGCTGAGAGCCTGGGGACATTTTCCATTTTGTAAAATCGGGGGAGAGACAGGCCGGTACAGAAGGCAGCTCTCAACTCACATCATGGTTATGGGGCTAGTACCGTTGCCCTGGGTGTGTGTGCAGGCTGAAAGACAGCCACCTAACTCAAAGGAAAAACACGGTAGAGAATCCGTGCTTCAGCTCAAACAGCCGCTCCTGAGGGTGGAAGCATTTGGTTGTGTGCGTGCGTGAGAGGACTGCAAGGGAGTCCAAAGTTTCTGCGAGTGAGACTCAGGCCCCAGCAAAAGGCAGAAGACGACTCCCCGTGTGTTTCATTTAGCTAGCACTGCGGCCCTACTTTTGCATGGAAATCTAATCGCTAGCGTTCTCCCTGGAAGAAACAACACGGTAGAGAAACCGTGCTTTAGCTACCATCCACCTCTCTGAGGGAGGAAGCACTTTCCAGGCTACCGTGGGTGAGAGCCTGAGGAACGGGTTCCTTACGTGAAACCGAGGGAGAAGGAGTCCGGGCCAGAAGGCTCCTCTCGACTCAGCTCTTGTTACCTGAAGCTAACACTTCGGCTCCATGTGTGCATAGGAATGCTAAGGGCTCCACACTGATTTGGCAGAAAGAAGCCGCTCAAGAACCCCAGCTTCAGCTCGTTCGCCTCTCCACAGGGTGGCAGCATTTTCAAGTCTGCTTGAGTGCAAACCTGGGGAAGGAGTCCCAGCCGAATTCGGAGGGAGAAATAAGCATGGGCAGAAGGCCCCTATGGACTCAACTCTTGTTTCGGGAAACTAGATCGGCTCTCCCGTGTGTGCGTGGAGTCCTCAGTGCCATCCACGCAACGCGAAGGAACAAAACTGTAGAGAACCCGTGCCTCAGCAAAGATCGCCCTTCCTGAGCGTGCACTTCATCTGTTGTGTGTTTTTGTGAAAGCATGAGAAATGGAACCTAAACGTAACTCGGAGTGAGAAGCAGGCCTGGAAGGAAGGCTGCTGTCGACTCACCTCTTGTTTGAGGAGATTAGCACTGCTGTACCCTGTGTGCCTGGATGCCTAGTTCCCAGGCTACTAACACCAAGAATCAATCCTCTCGAGTGACTGCGCTTGAGTTAACATTGCCGTTCCTGAAGCAGGAGGAATTTGACCCTGCTCGTGTACGAGAGACCGGGGAAAGGGTCCCAGACGTGAAATGGAGTGAGAAACAGGCCGGTGCGGAAGGCAGCTCTCAAGTCACCTCTGGTTGATGAGGCTAGTGCCCTTGCCCCGGGGGTGCCTGCAGGCCTAAAGCCAACCACCTAACTCAAAGGAACAACTCTGTAGGGAATTCCTGCTTCGGCTAAAAGAGCCATGCCTCAGGGTGGACGCATTTTGCTGTGTGCATGCGTGAGCGCACTGCAAGTGAGTCCAAAAGCATTTTCCTTGTGAGACCCAGGCCCCGGAAGAAGCCAGAACACGACTCCCCACTTGCTCCATGAAGCTAGGACTGCGGCCCCACTTTTGCATGGAAGTCTAACAGCTAGCTTTCTAACTCGGAGAAACAACACTGTAGAGAAACCGTGCTTTAGCTACCGTCGACCTCTCTGTGGGCGAAGCAGTTTAGGGTGTACTGTGGCTGAGAGCCTGGGGACGGTTTCCATTTCATCATATCGGGGGAGAGACAGGCTGGCACATAAGGCAGATCTGAACTCACTACATGGTTATGGGGCTAGTTCCGTTGCCCCGTGGGTGTGTGCAGGCTTAAACACAGCCACCTAACTCGAAGGAAAAACTCGGTAGAGAGCCTGTGCTGCAGGTAAAAGAGCTGCTCCTGAGGGTGCAAGCATTTTGTTGTGTGCGTGCGTGAGAGCACTGCAAGGGAGTCCAAAGCTTTTTGCGAGTGAGACTCAGGCCCCAGCGAAAGGCAGAACACGACTCCCCATGTGTTTCATCACGCTAGCACGGCAGCCCCACTTTTGCATGGAAGTCTAATAGCTAGCGTTCTAAGTCGAAGAAACAACACTGTAGAGAAGCCGTGCTTTAGCTACCGTCGACCTCTGTGTGGGCGAAGCAGTTTAGGGTGTACTGTGGCTGAGAGCCCTGGGACGGTTTCAAGATCGTAATATCGGGGAGAGACAGGCCGGTACAGAAGGCAGCTCTCAACTCACATCATGGTTATGGGGCTAGTACCATTGCCCAGGGTGTGTGTGCAGGCTTAAACACAGCCACCTAACTCGAAGGAAAAACTCGGTTGAGAGCCTGTGCTGCAGGTAAAACAGCTGCTCCTGAGGGTGGCAGCATTTTGTTGTGTGCGTGCGTGAGAGCACTGCAAGGGAGTCCAGACCCATTTTCCGTGTGGGACTCAGGCCCCGGCAGAAGACAGAACACGACTCCCCACTTGTTTCATGAAGCTAGCACTGCGGCCCCACTTTTGCATGGAAGTCTAATAGCAAGCGTTCTTTATTATTATTATTATTAAATGTTTTTATTGTTATGTTAATCCCCATACATTACATCATTAGTTTTAGATATAGTGTTCCATGATTCATTGTTTGTGCATATCACCCAGTGCTCCATGCAGATCGTGCCCTGCTCAATACCCATCACCAGGCTAACCCATCCTCCCACCCCCCTCCCCTCTAGAACCCTCAGTTTGTTTTTCAGAGTCCATCGTCTCTCATGGTTCTTCTCCCCCTCCGATTTTCCCCCCTTCATTCTTCCCCTCCTGCTACATTCTTCTTCTTCTTTTTTTCTTTCTTAACATATATTGCATTATTTGTTTCAGAGGTACAGATCTGAGATTCAACAGTCTTGCACAATTCACAGCGCTTACCAGAACACATACCCTCCCCAGTGTCCAACACCCAGTGACCCCATCCCTCCCACCCCAGCCCCCACTCCAGCAACCCTCAGTTTGTTTCCTGAGATTAAGAATTCCTCATATCAGTGAGGTCATATGATACATGTCTTTCTCTGTTTGACTTATTTCGCTCAGCATGATACCCTCCAGTTCCATCCACGTCGTTGCAGAGGGCAAGATCTCATTCCTTTTGATGGCTGCATAATATTCCATTGTATATATATATATATACCCCCTCTTCTTTATCCATTCATCTGTTGGTGGACATCTTGGCTCTTTCCACAGTTTGGCTATTGTGGACATTAATAGCAAGCGTTCTAACTCGGAGAAACAACACTGAAGAGAAACCGTGCTTTAGCTACCGACGACCTCTGTGTGGGAGGAAGCAGTTTAGGGTGTACGGTGGGTGAGAGCCTGGGGACGGGTTCCGTTTCCTAAAATCGAGGGAGAGACAGCCCGGAGAGAAGGCAGCTCTCAACTCACACCATGGTTATGGGGCTAGTACCGTTGCCCCGGGTGTGTGTGCAGGCTTCATGAAAACCGCCTAACTCGAAGGAAAAACTCGCTGGAGAATCCATGCTTCAGCTAAAAGAGCCGCTCTTGAAGGTGGAAGCATTATGTTGTGTGCGTGCATGAGAGCCCTGCAAGGGAGTCCAAAGCCTTTTGTGAGTGAGCCTCAGGCCCCAGCAGAAGGCAGAACACGACTCCCCATGTGTTTCATCACGCTAGCACGGCAGCCCCACTTTTGCATGGAAGTCTAACAGCTAGTGTTCTAACTCGAAGAAACAACACTGTAGAGAAACCCTGCTTTAGCTACCGTCGACCTCTAGATGGAGGAAGTATTACACGGAGTACCGTGGCTGAGAGCCTGGGGAACGGGTTCCATACGTGAAACCAAGGGAGAAATAGGTCCGGGCAGAAGGCACCTCTGGACTCAGCTCTTGCTACCTGAAGCTAACACTACTGCTCCATGTGTGCTTGGAATGCTATGTGCTCGACACTGACTGGGAAGAAACAAGCCTGTCAAGAATCCCAGGTGCAGCTCATTCGCCTACCAGACTACTAACACCAAGAATCAATGCTGTAGCTTTACTGCGCTTTAGCTAACATTGCAGTTCCTGAAGCCGCAGGAGTTGTATAGTGTTCGTGTATGAGAGACCGGGGAGAGGGTCCCATACGTGAAATGGAGTGAGAAACAGGCCGGTGCGGAAGGCAGCTCTCAACTCACCTCTTGTTTATGAGGCCAGTACCCTTGCCCCGTGTGTTCCTGCAGGCCATAAGCCAACCGCCTACCTCAAAGGAACAACTCTGTAAAGAATTCCTGCTTCGGCTAAAAGAGTCATGCCTCAGGGTGGACGCATTGTGTGGTGGGCATGCGTGAGTGCACAGCAAGTGAGTCCAAAAGCATTTTCCTTGTGAGACCCAGGCCCCAGAAGAAGCCAGAACACGACTCCCCACTTGCTCCATGAATCTAATACTGCGGCCCCACTTTTGCATGGAAGTCTGATAGTTAGCTTTCTAAGTCGAAGAAACAACACTGTAGAGAAACCGTGCTTTAGCTACCGTCGACCTCTCTGAGGGCGAAGCAGTTTAGGGTGTACTGAGGTTGGGAGCCCTGGGACGGTTTCAATATCATAATATCGGTGGAGGGACAGGCCGGCACAGAAGGCAGCTCTCAACTCACATCATGGTTATGGGGCTACTACCGTTGCCCAGGGTGTGTGTGCAGGCTGAAACACAGCCACCTAACTCGAAGGAAAAACTCGGTAGAGAGCCTGTGCTGCAGGTAAAACAGCTGCTCCTGAGGGTGGAAGCATTTTGTTGTGTGCGTGCGTGAGAGCACTGCAAGGGAGTCCAAAGCTTTCTGCGAGTGAGACTCAGGCCCCAGCGAAAGGCAGAACACCACTCCCCATGTGTTTCATCAAGCTAGCACGGCAGCGCCACTTTTCAGGGAAGTCTAATAGCTAGCGTTCTAAGTCGAAGAAACAACAGTGTAGAGAAGCCGTGCTTTAGCTACCGTCGACCTCTGTGTGGGCGAAGCAGTTTAGGGTGTACTGTGGCTGGCAGCCTGGGGACGGTTTCCATTTCGGAATATAGGGGGAGAGACAGTCCGGTACAGAAGGCAGCTCTCAACTCACTACATGCTTAAGGGGCTAGTTCCGTTGCCCCGTGGGTGTGTGCAGGCTTAAAGACAGCCACTTAACTCGAAGGAAAAACTCGGTAGGGAATCCGAGCTGCAGGTAAAACAGCTGCTCCTAAGGGTGGAAGCCTTTTGTTGTGTGCGTGCGTGAGAGCACTGCAAGGGAGTCCAAAGCATTTTGCGAGTGAGACTCAGGCCCCAGCGAAAGGCAGAACACGACTCCCCATGTGTTTTACCAAGCTAGCACGGCAGCCCCACATTTGCATGGAAGTCTAAGAGCTAGCGTTCTAACTCGAAGAAACTACACAGTAGAGAAACCGTGCTTTAGCTACCGTCGACCTCTCTGTGGGCGAAGCAGTTTAGGGTGTACTGTGGCTGAGAGCCTGGGGACATTTTCCATTTTGTAAAATCGGGGGAGAGACAGGCCGGTACAGAAGGCAGCTCTCAACTCACATCATGGTTATGGGGCTAGTACCGTTGCCCTGGGTGTGTGTGCAGGCTGAAAGACAGCCACCTAACTCAAAGGAAAAACACGGTAGAGAATCCGTGCTTCAGCTCAAACAGCCGCTCCTGAGGGTGGAAGCATTTGGTTGTGTGCGTGCGTGAGAGGACTGCAAGGGAGTCCAAAGTTTCTGCGAGTGAGACTCAGGCCCCAGCAAAAGGCAGAAGACGACTCCCCGTGTGTTTCATTTAGCTAGCACTGCGGCCCTACTTTTGCATGGAAATCTAATCGCTAGCGTTCTCCCTGGAAGAAACAACACGGTAGAGAAACCGTGCTTTAGCTACCATCCACCTCTCTGAGGGAGGAAGCACTTTCCAGGCTACCGTGGGTGAGAGCCTGAGGAACGGGTTCCTTACGTGAAACCGAGGGAGAAGGAGTCCGGGCCAGAAGGCTCCTCTCGACTCAGCTCTTGTTACCTGAAGCTAACACTTCGGCTCCATGTGTGCATAGGAATGCTAAGGGCTCCACACTGATTTGGCAGAAAGAAGCCGCTCAAGAACCCCAGCTTCAGCTCGTTCGCCTCTCCACAGGGTGGCAGCATTTTCAAGTCTGCTTGAGTGCAAACCTGGGGAAGGAGTCCCAGCCGAATTCGGAGGGAGAAATAAGCATGGGCAGAAGGCCCCTATGGACTCAACTCTTGTTTCGGGAAACTAGATCGGCTCTCCCGTGTGTGCGTGGAGTCCTCAGTGCCATCCACGCAACGCGAAGGAACAAAACTGTAGAGAACCCGTGCCTCAGCAAAGATCGCCCTTCCTGAGCGTGCACTTCATCTGTTGTGTGTTTTTGTGAAAGCATGAGAAATGGAACCTAAACGTAACTCGGAGTGAGAAGCAGGCCTGGAAGGAAGGCTGCTGTCGACTCACCTCTTGTTTGAGGAGATTAGCACTGCTGTACCCTGTGTGCCTGGATGCCTAGTTCCCAGGCTACTAACACCAAGAATCAATCCTCTAGAGTGACTGCGCTTGAGTTAACATTGCCGTTCCTGAAGCAGGAGGAATTTGACCCTGCTCGTGTACGAGAGACCGGGGAAAGGGTCCCAGACGTGAAATGGAGTGAGAAACAGGCCGGTGCGGAAGGCAGCTCTCAAGTCACCTCTGGTTGATGAGGCTAGTGCCCTTGCCCCGGGGGTGCCTGCAGGCCTAAAGCCAACCACCTAACTCAAAGGAACAACTCTGTAGGGAATTCCTGCTTCGGCTAAAAGAGCCATGCCTCAGGGTGGACGCATTTTGCTGTGTGCATGCGTGAGCGCACTGCAAGTGAGTCCAAAAGCATTTTCCTTGTGAGACCCAGGCCCCGGAAGAAGCCAGAACACGACTCCCCACTTGCTCCATGAAGCTAGGACTGCGGCCCCACTTTTGCATGGAAGTCTAACAGCTAGCTTTCTAACTCGGAGAAACAACACTGTAGAGAAACCGTGCTTTAGCTACCGTCGACCTCTCTGTGGGCGAAGCAGTTTAGGGTGTACTGTGGCTGAGAGCCTGGGGACGGTTTCCATTTCATAATATCGGGGGAGAGACAGGCTGGCACATAAGGCAGATCTGAACTCACTACGTGGTTATGGGGCTAGTTCCGTTGCCCCGTGGGTGTGTGCAGGCTTAAACACAGCCACCTAACTCGAAGGAAAAACTCGGTAGAGAGCCTGTGCTGCAGGTAAAAGAGCTGCTCCTGAGGGTGCAAGCATTTTGTTGTGTGCGTGCGTGAGAGCACTGCAAGGGAGTCCAAAGCTTTTTGCGAGTGAGACTCAGGCCCCAGTGAAAGGCAGAACACGACTCCCCATGTGTTTCATCACGCTAGCACGGCAGCCCCACTTTTGCATGGAAGTCTAATAGCTAGCGTTCTAAGTCGAAGAAACAACACTGTAGAGAAGCCGTGCTTTAGCTACCGTCGACCTCTGTGTGGGCGAAGCAGTTTAGGGTGTACTGTGGCTGAGAGCCCTGGGACGGTTTCAAGATCGTAATATCGGGGAGAGACAGGCCGGTACAGAAGGCAGCTCTCAACTCACATCATGGTTATGGGGCTAGTACCATTGCCCAGGGTGTGTGTGCAGGCTTAAACACAGCCACCTAACTCGAAGGAAAAACTCGGTTGAGAGCCTGTGCTGCAGGTAAAACAGCTGCTCCTGAGGGTGGCAGCATTTTGTTGTGTGCGTGCGTGAGAGCACTGCAAGGGAGTCCAGACCCATTTTCCGTGTGGGACTCAGGCCCCGGCAGAAGACAGAACACGACTCCCCACTTGTTTCATGAAGCTAGCACTGCGGCCCCACTTTTGCATGGAAGTCTAATAGCAAGCGTTCTTTATTATTATTATTATTAAATGTTTTTATTGTTATGTTAATCCCCATACATTACATCATTAGTTTTAGATATAGTGTTCCATGATTCATTGTTTGTGCATATCACCCAGTGCTCCATGCAGATCGTGCCCTGCTCAATACCCATCACCAGGCTAACCCATCCTCCCACCCCCCTCCCCTCTAGAACCCTCAGTTTGTTTTTCAGAGTCCATCGTCTCTCATGGTTCTTCTCCCCCTCCGATTTTCCCCCCTTCATTCTTCCCCTCCTGCTACATTCTTCTTCTTCTTTTTTTCTTTCTTAACATATATTGCATTATTTGTTTCAGAGGTACAGATCTGAGATTCAACAGTCTTGCACAATTCACAGCGCTTACCAGAACACATACCCTCCCCAGTGTCCAACACCCAGTGACCCCATCCCTCCCACCCCAGCCCCCACTCCAGCAACCCTCAGTTTGTTTCCTGAGATTAAGAATTCCTCATATCAGTGAGGTCATATGATACATGTCTTTCTCTGTTTGACTTATTTCGCTCAGCATGATACCCTCCAGTTCCATCCACGTCGTTGCAGAGGGCAAGATCTCATTCCTTTTGATGGCTGCATAATATTCCATTGTATATATATATATATACCCCCTCTTCTTTATCCATTCATCTGTTGGTGGACATCTTGGCTCTTTCCACAGTTTGGCTATTGTGGACATTAATAGCAAGCGTTCTAACTCGGAGAAACAACACTGAAGAGAAACCGTGCTTTAGCTACCGACGACCTCTGTGTGGGAGGAAGCAGTTTAGGGTGTACGGTGGGTGAGAGCCTGGGGACGGGTTCCGTTTCCTAAAATCGAGGGAGAGACAGCCCGGAGAGAAGGCAGCTCTCAACTCACACCATGGTTATGGGGCTAGTACCGTTGCCCCGGGTGTGTGTGCAGGCTTCATGAAAACCGCCTAACTCGAAGGAAAAACTCGCTGGAGAATCCATGCTTCAGCTAAAAGAGCCGCTCTTGAAGGTGGAAGCATTATGTTGTGTGCGTGCATGAGAGCCCTGCAAGGGAGTCCAAAGCCTTTTGTGAGTGAGCCTCAGGCCCCAGCAGAAGGCAGAACACGACTCCCCATGTGTTTCATCACGCTAGCACGGCAGCCCCACTTTTGCATGGAAGTCTAACAGCTAGTGTTCTAACTCGAAGAAACAACACTGTAGAGAAACCCTGCTTTAGCTACCGTCGACCTCTAGATGGAGGAAGTATTACACGGAGTACCGTGGCTGAGAGCCTGGGGAACGGGTTCCATACGTGAAACCAAGGGAGAAATAGGTCCGGGCAGAAGGCACCTCTGGACTCAGCTCTTGCTACCTGAAGCTAACACTACTGCTCCATGTGTGCTTGGAATGCTATGTGCTCGACACTGACTGGGAAGAAACAAGCCTGTCAAGAATCCCAGGTGCAGCTCATTCGCCTACCAGACTACTAACACCAAGAATCAATGCTGTAGCTTTACTGCGCTTTAGCTAACATTGCAGTTCCTGAAGCCGCAGGAGTGGTATAGTGTTCGTGTATGAGAGACCGGGGAAAGGGTCCCATACGTGAAATGGAGTGAGAAACAGGCCGGTGCGGAAGGCAGCTCTCAACTCACCTCTTGTTTATGAGGCCAGTACCCTTGCCCCGTGTGTTCCTGCAGGCCATAAGCCAACCGCCTAACTCAAAGGAACAACTCTGTAGAGAATTCCTGCTTCGGCTAAAAGAGCCATGCCTCAGGGTGGACGCATTGTGTGGTGGGCATGCGTGAGTGCACAGCAAGTGAGTCCAAAAGCATTTTCCTTGTGAGACCCAGGCCCCAGAAGAAGCCAGAACACGACTCCCCACTTGCTCCATGAATCTAATACTGCGGCCCCACTTTTGCATGGAAGTCTGATAGTTAGCTTTCTAAGTCGAAGAAACAACACTGTAGAGAAACCGTGCTTTAGCTACCGTCGACCTCTCTGAGGGCGAAGCAGTTTAGGGTGTACTGAGGTTGGGAGCCCTGGGACGGTTTCAATATCATAATATCGGTGGAGGGACAGGCCGGCACAGAAGGCAGCTCTCAACTCACATCATGGTTATGGGGCTACTACCGTTGCCCAGGGTGTGTGTGCAGGCTGAAACACAGCCACCTAACTCGAAGGAAAAACTCGGTAGAGAGCCTGTGCTGCAGGTAAAACAGCTGCTCCTGAGGGTGGAAGCATTTTGTTGTGTGCGTGCGTGAGAGCACTGCAAGGGAGTCCAAAGCTTTCTGCGAGTGAGACTCAGGCCCCAGCGAAAGGCAGAACACCACTCCCCATGTGTTTCATCAAGCTAGCACGGCAGCGCCACTTTTCAGGGAAGTCTAATAGCTAGCGTTCTAAGTCGAAGAAACAACACTGTAGAGAAGCCGTGCTTTAGCTACCGTCGACCTCTGTGTGGGCGAAGCAGTTTAGGGTGTACTGTGGCTGGCAGCCTGGGGACGGTTTCCATTTCGGAATATAGGGGGAGAGACAGTCCGGTACAGAAGGCAGCTCTCAACTCACTACATGCTTAAGGGGCTAGTTCCGTTGCCCCGTGGGTGTGTGCAGGCTTAAAGACAGCCACTTAACTCGAAGGAAAAACTCGGTAGGGAATCCGAGCTGCAGGTAAAACAGCTGCTCCTAAGGGTGGAAGCCTTTTGTTGTGTGCGTGCGTGAGAGCACTGCAAGGGAGTCCAAAGCATTTTGCGAGTGAGACTCAGGCCCCAGCGAAAGGCAGAACACGACTCCCCATGTGTTTTACCAAGCTAGCACGGCAGCCCCACATTTGCATGGAAGTCTAAGAGCTAGCGTTCTAACTCGAAGAAACTACACAGTAGAGAAACCGTGCTTTAGCTACCGTCGACCTCTCTGTGGGCGAAGCAGTTTAGGGTGTACTGTGGCTGAGAGCCTGGGGACATTTTCCATTTTGTAAAATCGGGGGAGAGACAGGCCGGTACAGAAGGCAGCTCTCAACTCACATCATGGTTATGGGGCTAGTACCGTTGCCCTGGGTGTGTGTGCAGGCTGAAAGACAGCCACCTAACTCAAAGGAAAAACACGGTAGAGAATCCGTGCTTCAGCTCAAACAGCCGCTCCTGAGGGTGGAAGCATTTGGTTGTGTGCGTGCGTGAGAGGACTGCAAGGGAGTCCAAAGTTTCTGCGAGTGAGACTCAGGCCCCAGCAAAAGGCAGAAGACGACTCCCCGTGTGTTTCATTTAGCTAGCACTGCGGCCCTACTTTTGCATGGAAATCTAATCGCTAGCGTTCTCCCTGGAAGAAACAACACGGTAGAGAAACCGTGCTTTAGCTACCATCCACCTCTCTGAGGGAGGAAGCACTTTCCAGGCTACCGTGGGTGAGAGCCTGAGGAACGGGTTCCTTACGTGAAACCGAGGGAGAAGGAGTCCGGGCCAGAAGGCTCCTCTCGACTCAGCTCTTGTTACCTGAAGCTAACACTTCGGCTCCATGTGTGCATAGGAATGCTAAGGGCTCCACACTGATTTGGCAGAAAGAAGCCGCTCAAGAACCCCAGCTTCAGCTCGTTCGCCTCTCCACAGGGTGGCAGCATTTTCAAGTCTGCTTGAGTGCAAACCTGGGGAAGGAGTCCCAGCCGAATTCGGAGGGAGAAATAAGCATGGGCAGAAGGCCCCTATGGACTCAACTCTTGTTTCGGGAAACTAGATCGGCTCTCCCGTGTGTGCGTGGAGTCCTCAGTGCCATCCACGCAACGCGAAGGAACAAAACTGTAGAGAACCCGTGCCTCAGCAAAGATCGCCCTTCCTGAGCGTGCACTTCATCTGTTGTGTGTTTTTGTGAAAGCATGAGAAATGGAACCTAAACGTAACTCGGAGTGAGAAGCAGGCCTGGAAGGAAGGCTGCTGTCGACTCACCTCTTGTTTGAGGAGATTAGCACTGCTGTACCCTGTGTGCCTGGATGCCTAGTTCCCAGGCTACTAACACCAAGAATCAATCCTCTCGAGTGACTGCGCTTGAGTTAACATTGCCGTTCCTGAAGCAGGAGGAATTTGACCCTGCTCGTGTACGAGAGACCGGGGAAAGGGTCCCAGACGTGAAATGGAGTGAGAAACAGGCCGGTGCGGAAGGCAGCTCTCAAGTCACCTCTGGTTGATGAGGCTAGTGCCCTTGCCCCGGGGGTGCCTGCAGGCCTAAAGCCAACCACCTAACTCAAAGGAACAACTCTGTAGGGAATTCCTGCTTCGGCTAAAAGAGCCATGCCTCAGGGTGGACGCATTTTGCTGTGTGCATGCGTGAGCGCACTGCAAGTGAGTCCAAAAGCATTTTCCTTGTGAGACCCAGGCCCCGGAAGAAGCCAGAACACGACTCCCCACTTGCTCCATGAAGCTAGGACTGCGGCCCCACTTTTGCATGGAAGTCTAACAGCTAGCTTTCTAACTCGGAGAAACAACACTGTAGAGAAACCGTGCTTTAGCTACCGTCGACCTCTCTGTGGGCGAAGCAGTTTAGGGTGTACTGTGGCTGAGAGCCTGGGGACGGTTTCCATTTCATCATATCGGGGGAGAGACAGGCTGGCACATAAGGCAGATCTGAACTCACTACATGGTTATGGGGCTAGTTCCGTTGCCCCGTGGGTGTGTGCAGGCTTAAACACAGCCACCTAACTCGAAGGAAAAACTCGGTAGAGAGCCTGTGCTGCAGGTAAAAGAGCTGCTCCTGAGGGTGCAAGCATTTTGTTGTGTGCGTGCGTGAGAGCACTGCAAGGGAGTCCAAAGCTTTTTGCGAGTGAGACTCAGGCCCCAGCGAAAGGCAGAACACGACTCCCCATGTGTTTCATCACGCTAGCACGGCAGCCCCACTTTTGCATGGAAGTCTAATAGCTAGCGTTCTAAGTCGAAGAAACAACACTGTAGAGAAGCCGTGCTTTAGCTACCGTCGACCTCTGTGTGGGCGAAGCAGTTTAGGGTGTACTGTGGCTGAGAGCCCTGGGACGGTTTCAAGATCGTAATATCGGGGAGAGACAGGCCGGTACAGAAGGCAGCTCTCAACTCACATCATGGTTATGGGGCTAGTACCATTGCCCAGGGTGTGTGTGCAGGCTTAAACACAGCCACCTAACTCGAAGGAAAAACTCGGTTGAGAGCCTGTGCTGCAGGTAAAACAGCTGCTCCTGAGGGTGGCAGCATTTTGTTGTGTGCGTGCGTGAGAGCACTGCAAGGGAGTCCAGACCCATTTTCCGTGTGGGACTCAGGCCCCGGCAGAAGACAGAACACGACTCCCCACTTGTTTCATGAAGCTAGCACTGCGGCCCCACTTTTGCATGGAAGTCTAATAGCAAGCGTTCTTTATTATTATTATTATTAAATGTTTTTATTGTTATGTTAATCCCCATACATTACATCATTAGTTTTAGATATAGTGTTCCATGATTCATTGTTTGTGCATATCACCCAGTGCTCCATGCAGATCGTGCCCTGCTCAATACCCATCACCAGGCTAACCCATCCTCCCACCCCCCTCCCCTCTAGAACCCTCAGTTTGTTTTTCAGAGTCCATCGTCTCTCATGGTTCTTCTCCCCCTCCGATTTTCCCCCCTTCATTCTTCCCCTCCTGCTACATTCTTCTTCTTCTTTTTTTCTTTCTTAACATATATTGCATTATTTGTTTCAGAGGTACAGATCTGAGATTCAACAGTCTTGCACAATTCACAGCGCTTACCAGAACACATACCCTCCCCAGTGTCCAACACCCAGTGACCCCATCCCTCCCACCCCAGCCCCCACTCCAGCAACCCTCAGTTTGTTTCCTGAGATTAAGAATTCCTCATATCAGTGAGGTCATATGATACATGTCTTTCTCTGTTTGACTTATTTCGCTCAGCATGATACCCTCCAGTTCCATCCACGTCGTTGCAGAGGGCAAGATCTCATTCCTTTTGATGGCTGCATAATATTCCATTGTATATATATATATATACCCCCTCTTCTTTATCCATTCATCTGTTGGTGGACATCTTGGCTCTTTCCACAGTTTGGCTATTGTGGACATTAATAGCAAGCGTTCTAACTCGGAGAAACAACACTGAAGAGAAACCGTGCTTTAGCTACCGACGACCTCTGTGTGGGAGGAAGCAGTTTAGGGTGTACGGTGGGTGAGAGCCTGGGGACGGGTTCCGTTTCCTAAAATTGAGGGAGAGACAGCCCGGAGAGAAGGCAGCTCTCAACTCACACCATGGTTATGGGGCTAGTACCGTTGCCCCGGGTGTGTGTGCAGGCTTCATGAAAACCGCCTAACTCGAAGGAAAAACTCGCTGGAGAATCCATGCTTCAGCTAAAAGAGCCGCTCTTGAAGGTGGAAGCATTATGTTGTGTGCGTGCATGAGAGCCCTGCAAGGGAGTCCAAAGCCTTTTGTGAGTGAGCCTCAGGCCCCAGCAGAAGGCAGAACACGACTCCCCATGTGTTTCATCACGCTAGCACGGCAGCCCCACTTTTGCATGGAAGTCTAACAGCTAGTGTTCTAACTCGAAGAAACAACACTGTAGAGAAACCCTGCTTTAGCTACCGTCGACCTCTAGATGGAGGAAGTATTACACGGAGTACCGTGGCTGAGAGCCTGGGGAACGGGTTCCATACGTGAAACCAAGGGAGAAATAGGTCCGGGCAGAAGGCACCTCTGGACTCAGCTCTTGCTACCTGAAGCTAACACTACTGCTCCATGTGTGCTTGGAATGCTATGTGCTCGACACTGACTGGGAAGAAACAAGCCTGTCAAGAATCCCAGGTGCAGCTCATTCGCCTACCAGACTACTAACACCAAGAATCAATGCTGTAGCTTTACTGCGCTTTAGCTAACATTGCAGTTCCTGAAGCCGCAGGAGTGGTATAGTGTTCGTGTATGAGAGACCGGGGAAAGGGTCCCATACGTGAAATGGAGTGAGAAACAGGCCGGTGCGGAAGGCAGCTCTCAACTCACCTCTTGTTTATGAGGCCAGTACCCTTGCCCCGTGTGTTCCTGCAGGCCATAAGCCAACCGCCTAACTCAAAGGAACAACTCTGTAGAGAATTCCTGCTTCGGCTAAAAGAGCCATGCCTCAGGGTGGACGCATTGTGTGGTGGGCATGCGTGAGTGCACAGCAAGTGAGTCCAAAAGCATTTTCCTTGTGAGACCCAGGCCCCAGAAGAAGCCAGAACACGACTCCCCACTTGCTCCATGAATCTAATACTGCGGCCCCACTTTTGCATGGAAGTCTGATAGTTAGCTTTCTAAGTCGAAGAAACAACACTGTAGAGAAACCGTGCTTTAGCTACCGTCGACCTCTCTGAGGGCGAAGCAGTTTAGGGTGTACTGAGGTTGGGAGCCCTGGGACGGTTTCAATATCATAATATCGGTGGAGGGACAGGCCGGCACAGAAGGCAGCTCTCAACTCACATCATGGTTATGGGGCTACTACCGTTGCCCAGGGTGTGTGTGCAGGCTGAAACACAGCCACCTAACTCGAAGGAAAAACTCGGTAGAGAGCCTGTGCTGCAGGTAAAACAGCTGCTCCTGAGGGTGGAAGCATTTTGTTGTGTGCGTGCGTGAGAGCACTGCAAGGGAGTCCAAAGCTTTCTGCGAGTGAGACTCAGGCCCCAGCGAAAGGCAGAACACCACTCCCCATGTGTTTCATCAAGCTAGCACGGCAGCGCCACTTTTCAGGGAAGTCTAATAGCTAGCGTTCTAAGTCGAAGAAACAACACTGTAGAGAAGCCGTGCTTTAGCTACCGTCGACCTCTGTGTGGGCGAAGCAGTTTAGGGTGTACTGTGGCTGGCAGCCTGGGGACGGTTTCCATTTCGGAATATAGGGGGAGAGACAGTCCGGTACAGAAGGCAGCTCTCAACTCACTACATGCTTAAGGGGCTAGTTCCGTTGCCCCGTGGGTGTGTGCAGGCTTAAAGACAGCCACTTAACTCGAAGGAAAAACTCGGTAGGGAATCCGAGCTGCAGGTAAAACAGCTGCTCCTAAGGGTGGAAGCCTTTTGTTGCGTGCGTGCGTGAGAGCACTGCAAGGGAGTCCAAAGCATTTTGCGAGTGAGACTCAGGCCCCAGCGAAAGGCAGAACACGACTCCCCATGTGTTTTACCAAGCTAGCACGGCAGCCCCACATTTGCATGGAAGTCTAAGAGCTAGCGTTCTAACTCGAAGAAACTACACAGTAGAGAAACCGTGCTTTAGCTACCGTCGACCTCTCTGTGGGCGAAGCAGTTTAGGGTGTACTGTGGCTGAGAGCCTGGGGACATTTTCCATTTTGTAAAATCGGGGGAGAGACAGGCCGGTACAGAAGGCAGCTCTCAACTCACATCATGGTTATGGGGCTAGTACCGTTGCCCTGGGTGTGTGTGCAGGCTGAAAGACAGCCACCTAACTCAAAGGAAAAACACGGTAGAGAATCCGTGCTTCAGCTCAAACAGCCGCTCCTGAGGGTGGAAGCATTTGGTTGTGTGCGTGCGTGAGAGGACTGCAAGGGAGTCCAAAGTTTCTGCGAGTGAGACTCAGGCCCCAGCAAAAGGCAGAAGACGACTCCCCGTGTGTTTCATTTAGCTAGCACTGCGGCCCTACTTTTGCATGGAAATCTAATCGCTAGCGTTCTCCCTGGAAGAAACAACACGGTAGAGAAACCGTGCTTTAGCTACCATCCACCTCTCTGAGGGAGGAAGCACTTTCCAGGCTACCGTGGGTGAGAGCCTGAGGAACGGGTTCCTTACGTGAAACCGAGGGAGAAGGAGTCCGGGCCAGAAGGCTCCTCTCGACTCAGCTCTTGTTACCTGAAGCTAACACTTCGGCTCCATGTGTGCATAGGAATGCTAAGGGCTCCACACTGATTTGGCAGAAAGAAGCCGCTCAAGAACCCCAGCTTCAGCTCGTTCGCCTCTCCACAGGGTGGCAGCATTTTCAAGTCTGCTTGAGTGCAAACCTGGGGAAGGAGTCCCAGCCGAATTCGGAGGGAGAAATAAGCATGGGCAGAAGGCCCCTATGGACTCAACTCTTGTTTCGGGAAACTAGATCGGCTCTCCCGTGTGTGCGTGGAGTCCTCAGTGCCATCCACGCAACGCGAAGGAACAAAACTGTAGAGAACCCGTGCCTCAGCAAAGATCGCCCTTCCTGAGCGTGCACTTCATCTGTTGTGTGTTTTTGTGAAAGCATGAGAAATGGAACCTAAACGTAACTCGGAGTGAGAAGCAGGCCTGGAAGGAAGGCTGCTGTCGACTCACCTCTTGTTTGAGGAGATTAGCACTGCTGTACCCTGTGTGCCTGGATGCCTAGTTCCCAGGCTACTAACACCAAGAATCAATCCTCTCGAGTGACTGCGCTTGAGTTAACATTGCCGTTCCTGAAGCAGGAGGAATTTGACCCTGCTCGTGTACGAGAGACCGGGGAAAGGGTCCCAGACGTGAAATGGAGTGAGAAACAGGCCGGTGCGGAAGGCAGCTCTCAAGTCACCTCTGGTTGATGAGGCTAGTGCCCTTGCCCCGGGGGTGCCTGCAGGCCTAAAGCCAACCACCTAACTCAAAGGAACAACTCTGTAGGGAATTCCTGCTTCGGCTAAAAGAGCCATGCCTCAGGGTGGACGCATTTTGCTGTGTGCATGCGTGAGCGCACTGCAAGTGAGTCCAAAAGCATTTTCCTTGTGAGACCCAGGCCCCGGAAGAAGCCAGAACACGACTCCCCACTTGCTCCATGAAGCTAGGACTGCGGCCCCACTTTTGCATGGAAGTCTAACAGCTAGCTTTCTAACTCGGAGAAACAACACTGTAGAGAAACCGTGCTTTAGCTACCGTCGACCTCTCTGTGGGCGAAGCAGTTTAGGGTGTACTGTGGCTGAGAGCCTGGGGACGGTTTCCATTTCATCATATCGGGGGAGAGACAGGCTGGCACATAAGGCAGATCTGAACTCACTACGTGGTTATGGGGCTAGTTCCGTTGCCCCGTGGGTGTGTGCAGGCTTAAACACAGCCACCTAACTCGAAGGAAAAACTCGGTAGAGAGCCTGTGCTGCAGGTAAAAGAGCTGCTCCTGAGGGTGCAAGCATTTTGTTGTGTGCGTGCGTGAGAGCACTGCAAGGGAGTCCAAAGCTTTTTGCGAGTGAGACTCAGGCCCCAGCGAAAGGCAGAACACGACTCCCCATGTGTTTCATCACGCTAGCACGGCAGCCCCACTTTTGCATGGAAGTCTAATAGCTAGCGTTCTAACTCGAAGAAACAACACTGTAGAGAAACCGTGCTTTAGCTACCGTCGACCTCTGTGTGGGCGAAGCAGTTTAGGGTGTACTGTGGCTGAGAGCCCTGGGACGGTTTCAAGATCGTAATATCCGGGAGAGACAGGCCGGTACAGAAGGCAGCTCTCAACTCACATCATGGTTATGGGGCTAGTACCATTGCCCAGGGTGTGTGTGCAGGCTTAAACACAGCCACCTAACTCGAAGGAAAAACTCGGTTGAGAGCCTGTGCTGCAGGTAAAACAGCTGCTCCTGAGGGTGGCAGCATTTTGTCGTGGGCGTGCGTGAGAGCACTGCAAGGGAGTCCAGACCCATTTTCCGTGTGGGACTCAGGCCCCGGCAGAAGACAGAACACGACTCCCCACTTGTTTCATGAAGCTAGCACTGCGGCCCCACTTTTGCATGGAAGTCTAATAGCAAGCGTTCTTTATTATTATTATTATTAAATGTTTTTATTGTTATGTTAATCCCCATACATTACATCATTAGTTTTAGATATAGTGTTCCATGATTCATTGTTTGTGCATATCACCCAGTGCTCCATGCAGATCGTGCCCTGCTCAATACCCATCACCAGGCTAACCCATCCTCCCACCCCCCTCCCCTCTAGAACCCTCAGTTTGTTTTTCAGAGTCCATCGTCTCTCATGGTTCTTCTCCCCCTCCGATTTTCCCCCCTTCATTCTTCCCCTCCTGCTACATTCTTCTTCTTCTTTTTTTCTTTCTTAACATATATTGCATTATTTGTTTCAGAGGTACAGATCTGAGATTCAACAGTCTTGCACAATTCACAGCGCTTACCAGAACACATACCCTCCCCAGTGTCCAACACCCAGTGACCCCATCCCTCCCACCCCAGCCCCCACTCCAGCAACCCTCAGTTTGTTTCCTGAGATTAAGAATTCCTCATATCAGTGAGGTCATATGATACATGTCTTTCTCTGTTTGACTTATTTCGCTCAGCATGATACCCTCCAGTTCCATCCACGTCGTTGCAGAGGGCAAGATCTCATTCCTTTTGATGGCTGCATAATATTCCATTGTATATATATATATACCCCCTCTTCTTTATCCATTCATCTGTTGGTGGACATCTTGGCTCTTTCCACAGTTTGGCTATTGTGGACATTAATAGCAAGCGTTCTAACTCGGAGAAACAACACTGAAGAGAAACCGTGCTTTAGCTACCGACGACCTCTGTGTGGGAGGAAGCAGTTTAGGGTGTACGGTGGGTGAGAGCCTGGGGACGGGTTCCGTTTCCTAAAATCGAGGGAGAGACAGCCCGGAGAGAAGGCAGCTCTCAACTCACACCATGGTTATGGGGCTAGTACCGTTGCCCCGGGTGTGTGTGCAGGCTTCATGAAAACCGCCTAACTCGAAGGAAAAACTCGCTGGAGAATCCATGCTTCAGCTAAAAGAGCCGCTCTTGAAGGTGGAAGCATTATGTTGTGTGCGTGCATGAGAGCCCTGCAAGGGAGTCCAAAGCTTTTTGTGAGTGAGCCTCAGGCCCCAGCAGAAGGCAGAACACGACTCCCCATGTGTTTCATCACGCTAGCACGGCAGCCCCACTTTTGCATGGAAGTCTAACAGCTAGTGTTCTAACTCGAAGAAACAACACTGTAGAGAAACCCTGCTTTAGCTACCGTCGACCTCTAGATGGAGGAAGTATTACACGGAGTACCGTGGCTGAGAGCCTGGGGAACGGGTTCCATACGTGAAACCAAGGGAGAAATAGGTCCGGGCAGAAGGCACCTCTGGACTCAGCTCTTGCTACCTGAAGCTAACACTACTGCTCCATGTGTGCTTGGAATGCTATGTGCTCGACACTGACTGGGAAGAAACAAGCCTGTCAAGAATCCCAGGTGCAGCTCATTCGCCTACCAGACTACTAACACCAAGAATCAATGCTGTAGCTTTACTGCGCTTTAGCTAACATTGCAGTTCCTGAAGCCGCAGGAGTGGTATAGTGTTCGTGTATGAGAGACCGGGGAAAGGGTCCCATACGTGAAATGGAGTGAGAAACAGGCCGGTGCGGAAGGCAGCTCTCAACTCACCTCTTGTTTATGAGGCCAGTACCCTTGCCCCGTGTGTTCCTGCAGGCCATAAGCCAACCGCCTAACTCAAAGGAACAACTCTGTAGAGAATTCCTGCTTCGGCTAAAAGAGCCATGCCTCAGGGTGGACGCATTGTGTGGTGTGCATGCGTGAGTGCACAGCAAGTGAGTCCAAAAGCATTTTCCTTGTGAGACCCAGGCCCCAGAAGAAGCCAGAACACGACTCCCCACTTGCTCCATGAATCTAATACTGCGGCCCCACTTTTGCATGGAAGTCTGATAGTTAGCTTTCTAAGTCGGAGAAACAACACTGTAGAGAAACCGTGCTTTAGCTACCGTCGACCTCTCTGAGGGCGAAGCAGTTTAGGGTGTACTGAGGTTGGGAGCCCTGGGACGGTTTCAATATCATAATATCGGTGGAGGGACAGGCCGGCACAGAAGGCAGCTCTCAACTCACATCATGGTTATGGGGCTACTACCGTTGCCCAGGGTGTGTGTGCAGGCTGAAACACAGCCACCTAACTCGAAGGAAAAACTCGGTAGAGAGCCTGTGCTGCAGGTAAAACAGCTGCTCCTGAGGGTGGAAGCATTTTGTTGTGTGCGTGCGTGAGAGCACTGCAAGGGAGTCCAAAGCTTTCTGCGAGTGAGACTCAGGCCCCAGCGAAAGGCAGAACACCACTCCCCATGTGTTTCATCAAGCTAGCACGGCAGCGCCACTTTTCAGGGAAGTCTAATAGCTAGCGTTCTAAGTCGAAGAAACAACACTGTAGAGAAGCCGTGCTTTAGCTACCGTCGACCTCTGTGTGGGCGAAGCAGTTTAGGGTGTACTGTGGCTGGCAGCCTGGGGACGGTTTCCATTTCGGAATATAGGGGGAGAGACAGTCCGGTACAGAAGGCAGCTCTCAACTCACTACATGCTTAAGGGGCTAGTTCCGTTGCCCCGTGGGTGTGTGCAGGCTTAAAGACAGCCACTTAACTCGAAGGAAAAACTCGGTAGGGAATCCGAGCTGCAGGTAAAACAGCTGCTCCTAAGGGTGGAAGCCTTTTGTTGTGTGCGTGCGTGAGAGCACTGCAAGGGAGTCCAAAGCATTTTGCGAGTGAGACTCAGGCCCCAGCGAAAGGCAGAACACGACTCCCCATGTGTTTTACCAAGCTAGCACGGCAGCCCCACATTTGCATGGAAGTCTAAGAGCTAGCGTTCTAACTCGAAGAAACTACACAGTAGAGAAACCGTGCTTTAGCTACCGTCGACCTCTCTGTGGGCGAAGCAGTTTCAGGTGTACTGTGGCTGAGAGCCTGGGGACATTTTCCATTTTGTAAAATCGGGGGAGAGACAGGCCGGTACAGAAGGCAGCTCTCAACTCACATCATGGTTATGGGGCTAGTACCGTTGCCCTGGGTGTGTGTGCAGGCTGAAAGACAGCCACCTAACTCAAAGGAAAAACACGGTAGAGAATCCGTGCTTCAGCTCAAACAGCCGCTCCTGAGGGTGGAAGCATTTGGTTGTGTGCGTGCGTGAGAGGACTGCAAGGGAGTCCAAAGTTTCTGCGAGTGAGACTCAGGCCCCAGCAAAAGGCAGAAGACGACTCCCCGTGTGTTTCATTTAGCTAGCACTGCGGCCCTACTTTTGCATGGAAATCTAATCGCTAGCGTTCTCCCTGGAAGAAACAACACGGTAGAGAAACCGTGCTTTAGCTACCATCCACCTCTCTGAGGGAGGAAGCACTTTCCAGGCTACCGTGGGTGAGAGCCTGAGGAACGGGTTCCTTACGTGAAACCGAGGGAGAAGGAGTCCGGGCCAGAAGGCTCCTCTCGACTCAGCTCTTGTTACCTGAAGCTAACACTTCGGCTCCATGTGTGCATAGGAATGCTAAGGGCTCCACACTGATTTGGCAGAAAGAAGCCGCTCAAGAACCCCAGCTTCAGCTCGTTCGCCTCTCCACAGGGTGGCAGCATTTTCAAGTCTGCTTGAGTGCAAACCTGGGGAAGGAGTCCCAGCCGAATTCGGAGGGAGAAATAAGCATGGGCAGAAGGCCCCTATGGACTCAACTCTTGTTTCGGGAAACTAGATCGGCTCTCCCGTGTGTGCGTGGAGTCCTCAGTGCCATCCACGCAACGCGAAGGAACAAAACTGTAGAGAACCCGTGCCTCAGCAAAGATCGCCCTTCCTGAGCGTGCACTTCATCTGTTGTGTGTTTTTGTGAAAGCATGAGAAATGGAACCTAAACGTAACTCGGAGTGAGAAGCAGGCCTGGAAGGAAGGCTGCTGTCGACTCACCTCTTGTTTGAGGAGATTAGCACTGCTGTACCCTGTGTGCCTGGATGCCTAGTTCCCAGGCTACTAACACCAAGAATCAATCCTCTAGAGTGACTGCGCTTGAGTTAACATTGCCGTTCCTGAAGCAGGAGGAATTTGACCCTGCTCGTGTACGAGAGACCGGGGAAAGGGTCCCAGACGTGAAATGGAGTGAGAAACAGGCCGGTGCGGAAGGCAGCTCTCAAGTCACCTCTGGTTGATGAGGCTAGTGCCCTTGCCCCGGGGGTGCCTGCAGGCCTAAAGCCAACCACCTAACTCAAAGGAACAACTCTGTAGGGAATTCCTGCTTCGGCTAAAAGAGCCATGCCTCAGGGTGGACGCATTTTGCTGTGTGCATGCGTGAGCGCACTGCAAGTGAGTCCAAAAGCATTTTCCTTGTGAGACCCAGGCCCCGGAAGAAGCCAGAACACGACTCCCCACTTGCTCCATGAAGCTAGGACTGCGGCCCCACTTTTGCATGGAAGTCTAACAGCTAGCTTTCTAACTCGGAGAAACAACACTGTAGAGAAACCGTGCTTTAGCTACCGTCGACCTCTCTGTGGGCGAAGCAGTTTAGGGTGTACTGTGGCTGAGAGCCTGGGGACGGTTTCCATTTCATCATATCGGGGGAGAGACAGGCTGGCACATAAGGCAGATCTGAACTCACTACGTGGTTATGGGGCTAGTTCCGTTGCCCCGTGGGTGTGTGCAGGCTTAAACACAGCCACCTAACTCGAAGGAAAAACTCGGTAGAGAGCCTGTGCTGCAGGTAAAAGAGCTGCTCCTGAGGGTGCAAGCATTTTGTTGTGTGCGTGCGTGAGAGCACTGCAAGGGAGTCCAAAGCTTTTTGCGAGTGAGACTCAGGCCCCAGCGAAAGGCAGAACACGACTCCCCATGTGTTTCATCACGCTAGCACGGCAGCCCCACTTTTGCATGGAAGTCTAATAGCTAGCGTTCTAACTCGAAGAAACAACACTGTAGAGAAGCCGTGCTTTAGCTACCGTCGACCTCTGTGTGGGCGAAGCAGTTTAGGGTGTACTGTGGCTGAGAGCCCTGGGACGGTTTCAAGATCGTAATATCGGGGAGAGACAGGCCGGTACAGAAGGCAGCTCTCAACTCACATCATGGTTATGGGGCTAGTACCATTGCCCAGGGTGTGTGTGCAGGCTTAAACACAGCCACCTAACTCGAAGGAAAAACTCGGTTGAGAGCCTGTGCTGCAGGTAAAACAGCTGCTCCTGAGGGTGGCAGCATTTTGTTGTGTCCGTGCGTGAGAGCACTGCAAGGGAGTCCAGACCCATTTTCCGTGTGGGACTCAGGCCCCGGCAGAAGACAGAACACGACTCCCCACTTGTTTCATGAAGCTAGCACTGCGGCCCCACTTTTGCATGGAAGTCTAATAGCAAGCGTTCTTTATTATTATTATTATTAAATGTTTTTATTGTTATGTTAATCCCCATACATTACATCATTAGTTTTAGATATAGTGTTCCATGATTCATTGTTTGTGCATAACACCCAGTGCTCCATGCAGATCGTGCCCTGCTCAATACCCATCACCAGGCTAACCCATCCTCCCACCCCCCTCCCCTCTAGAACCCTCAGTTTGTTTTTCAGAGTCCATCGTCTCTCATGGTTCTTCTCCCCCTCCGATTTTCCCCCCTTCATTCTTCCCCTCCTGCTACATTCTTCTTCTTCTTTTTTTCTTTCTTAACATATATTGCATTATTTGTTTCAGAGGTACAGATCTGAGATTCAACAGTCTTGCACAATTCACAGCGCTTACCAGAACACATACCCTCCCCAGTGTCCAACACCCAGTGACCCCATCCCTCCCACCCCAGCCCCCACTCCAGCAACCCTCAGTTTGTTTCCTGAGATTAAGAATTCCTCATATCAGTGAGGTCATATGATACATGTCTTTCTCTGTTTGACTTATTTCGCTCAGCATGATACCCTCCAGTTCCATCCACGTCGTTGCAGAGGGCAAGATCTCATTCCTTTTGATGGCTGCATAATATTCCATTGTATATATATATATACCCCCTCTTCTTTATCCATTCATCTGTTGGTGGACATCTTGGCTCTTTCCACAGTTTGGCTATTGTGGACATTAATAGCAAGCGTTCTAACTCGGAGAAACAACACTGAAGAGAAACCGTGCTTTAGCTACCGACGACCTCTGTGTGGGAGGAAGCAGTTTAGGGTGTACGGTGGGTGAGAGCCTGGGGACGGGTTCCGTTTCCTAAAATCGAGGGAGAGACAGCCCGGAGAGAAGGCAGCTCTCAACTCACACCATGGTTATGGGGCTAGTACCGTTGCCCCGGGTGTGTGTGCAGGCTTCATGAAAACCGCCTAACTCGAAGGAAAAACTCGCTGGAGAATCCATGCTTCAGCTAAAAGAGCCGCTCTTGAAGGTGGAAGCATTATGTTGTGTGCGTGCATGAGAGCCCTGCAAGGGAGTCCAAAGCTTTTTGTGAGTGAGCCTCAGGCCCCAGCAGAAGGCAGAACACGACTCCCCATGTGTTTCATCACGCTAGCACGGCAGCCCCACTTTTGCATGGAAGTCTAACAGCTAGTGTTCTAACTCGAAGAAACAACACTGTAGAGAAACCCTGCTTTAGCTACCGTCGACCTCTAGATGGAGGAAGTATTACACGGAGTACCGTGGCTGAGAGCCTGGGGAACGGGTTCCATACGTGAAACCAAGGGAGAAATAGGTCCGGGCAGAAGGCACCTCTGGACTCAGCTCTTGCTACCTGAAGCTAACACTACTGCTCCATGTGTGCTTGGAATGCTATGTGCTCGACACTGACTGGGAAGAAACAAGCCTGTCAAGAATCCCAGGTGCAGCTCATTCGCCTACCAGACTACTAACACCAAGAATCAATGCTGTAGCTTTACTGCGCTTTAGCTAACATTGCAGTTCCTGAAGCCGCAGGAGTGGTATAGTGTTCGTGTATGAGAGACCGGGGAAAGGGTCCCATACGTGAAATGGAGTGAGAAACAGGCCGGTGCGGAAGGCAGCTCTCAACTCACCTCTTGTTTATGAGGCCAGTACCCTTGCCCCGTGTGTTCCTGCAGGCCATAAGCCAACCGCCTAACTCAAAGGAACAACTCTGTAGAGAATTCCTGCTTCGGCTAAAAGAGCCATGCCTCAGGGTGGACGCATTGTGTGGTGTGCATGCGTGAGTGCACAGCAAGTGAGTCCAAAAGCATTTTCCTTGTGAGACCCAGGCCCCAGAAGAAGCCAGAACACGACTCCCCACTTGCTCCATGAATCTAATACTGCGGCCCCACTTTTGCATGGAAGTCTGATAGTTAGCTTTCTAAGTCGGAGAAACAACACTGTAGAGAAACCGTGCTTTAGCTACCGTCGACCTCTCTGAGGGCGAAGCAGTTTAGGGTGTACTGAGGTTGGGAGCCCTGGGACGGTTTCAATATCATAATATCGGTGGAGGGACAGGCCGGCACAGAAGGCAGCTCTCAACTCACATCATGGTTATGGGGCTACTACCGTTGCCCAGGGTGTGTGTGCAGGCTGAAACACAGCCACCTAACTCGAAGGAAAAACTCGGTAGAGAGCCTGTGCTGCAGGTAAAACAGCTGCTCCTGAGGGTGGAAGCATTTTGTTGTGTGCGTGCGTGAGAGCACTGCAAGGGAGTCCAAAGCTTTCTGCGAGTGAGACTCAGGCCCCAGCGAAAGGCAGAACACCACTCCCCATGTGTTTCATCAAGCTAGCACGGCAGCGCCACTTTTCAGGGAAGTCTAATAGCTAGCGTTCTAAGTCGAAGAAACAACACTGTAGAGAAGCCGTGCTTTAGCTACCGTCGACCTCTGTGTGGGCGAAGCAGTTTAGGGTGTACTGTGGCTGGCAGCCTGGGGACGGTTTCCATTTCGGAATATAGGGGGAGAGACAGTCCGGTACAGAAGGCAGCTCTCAACTCACTACATGCTTAAGGGGCTAGTTCCGTTGCCCCGTGGGTGTGTGCAGGCTTAAAGACAGCCACTTAACTCGAAGGAAAAACTCGGTAGGGAATCCGAGCTGCAGGTAAAACAGCTGCTCCTAAGGGTGGAAGCCTTTTGTTGTGTGCGTGCGTGAGAGCACTGCAAGGGAGTCCAAAGCATTTTGCGAGTGAGACTCAGGCCCCAGCGAAAGGCAGAACACGACTCCCCATGTGTTTTACCAAGCTAGCACGGCAGCCCCACATTTGCATGGAAGTCTAAGAGCTAGCGTTCTAACTCGAAGAAACTACACAGTAGAGAAACCGTGCTTTAGCTACCGTCGACCTCTCTGTGGGCGAAGCAGTTTCGGGTGTACTGTGGCTGAGAGCCTGGGGACATTTTCCATTTTGTAAAATCGGGGGAGAGACAGGCCGGTACAGAAGGCAGCTCTCAACTCACATCATGGTTATGGGGCTAGTACCGTTGCCCTGGGTGTGTGTGCAGGCTGAAAGACAGCCACCTAACTCAAAGGAAAAACACGGTAGAGAATCCGTGCTTCAGCTCAAACAGCCGCTCCTGAGGGTGGAAGCATTTGGTTGTGTGCGTGCGTGAGAGGACTGCAAGGGAGTCCAAAGTTTCTGCGAGTGAGACTCAGGCCCCAGCAAAAGGCAGAAGACGACTCCCCGTGTGTTTCATTTAGCTAGCACTGCGGCCCTACTTTTGCATGGAAATCTAATCGCTAGCGTTCTCCCTGGAAGAAACAACACGGTAGAGAAACCGTGCTTTAGCTACCATCCACCTCTCTGAGGGAGGAAGCACTTTCCAGGCTACCGTGGGTGAGAGCCTGAGGAACGGGTTCCTTACGTGAAACCGAGGGAGAAGGAGTCCGGGCCAGAAGGCTCCTCTCGACTCAGCTCTTGTTACCTGAAGCTAACACTTCGGCTCCATGTGTGCATAGGAATGCTAAGGGCTCCACACTGATTTGGCAGAAAGAAGCCGCTCAAGAACCCCAGCTTCAGCTCGTTCGCCTCTCCACAGGGTGGCAGCATTTTCAAGTCTGCTTGAGTGCAAACCTGGGGAAGGAGTCCCAGCCGAATTCGGAGGGAGAAATAAGCATGGGCAGAAGGCCCCTATGGACTCAACTCTTGTTTCGGGAAACGAGATCGGCTCTCCCGTGTGTGCGTGGAGTCCTCAGTGCCATCCACGCAACGCGAAGGAACAAAACTGTAGAGAACCCGTGCCTCAGCAAAGATCGCCCTTCCTGAGCGTGCACTTCATCTGTTGTGTGTTTTTGTGAAAGCATGAGAAATGGAACCTAAACGTAACTCGGAGTGAGAAGCAGGCCTGGAAGGAAGGCTGCTGTCGACTCACCTCTTGTTTGAGGAGATTAGCACTGCTGTACCCTGTGTGCCTGGATGCCTAGTTCCCAGGCTACTAACACCAAGAATCAATCCTCTAGAGTGACTGCGCTTGAGTTAACATTGCCGTTCCTGAAGCAGGAGGAATTTGACCCTGCTCGTGTACGAGAGACCGGGGAAAGGGTCCCAGACGTGAAATGGAGTGAGAAACAGGCCGGTGCGGAAGGCAGCTCTCAAGTCACCTCTGGTTGATGAGGCTAGTGCCCTTGCCCCGGGGGTGCCTGCAGGCCTAAAGCCAACCACCTAACTCAAAGGAACAACTCTGTAGGGAATTCCTGCTTCGGCTAAAAGAGCCATGCCTCAGGGTGGACGCATTTTGCTGTGTGCATGCGTGAGCGCACTGCAAGTGAGTCCAAAAGCATTTTCCTTGTGAGACCCAGGCCCCGGAAGAAGCCAGAACACGACTCCCCACTTGCTCCATGAAGCTAGGACTGCGGCCCCACTTTTGCATGGAAGTCTAACAGCTAGCTTTCTAACTCAGAGAAACAACACTGTAGAGAAACCGTGCTTTAGCTACCGTCGACCTCTCTGTGGGCGAAGCAGTTTAGGGTGTACTGTGGCTGAGAGCCTGGGGACGGTTTCCATTTCATCATATCGGGGGAGAGACAGGCTGGCACATAAGGCAGATCTGAACTCACTACATGGTTATGGGGCTAGTTCCGTTGCCCCGTGGGTGTGTGCAGGCTTAAACACAGCCACCTAACTCGAAGGAAAAACTCGGTAGAGAGCCTGTGCTGCAGGTAAAAGAGCTGCTCCTGAGGGTGCAAGCATTTTGTTGTGTGCGTGCGTGAGAGCACTGCAAGGGAGTCCAAAGCTTTTTGCGAGTGAGACTCAGGCCCCAGCGAAAGGCAGAACACGACTCCCCATGTGTTTCATCACGCTAGCACGGCAGCCCCACTTTTGCATGGAAGTCTAATAGCTAGCGTTCTAACTCGAAGAAACAACACTGTAG
The DNA here is from genome assembly GCF_964656455.1 of Halichoerus grypus. Taxonomy (NCBI): domain Eukaryota; kingdom Metazoa; phylum Chordata; class Mammalia; order Carnivora; family Phocidae; genus Halichoerus; species Halichoerus grypus. Next base: position 165,780,884 of record NC_135714.1, on the reverse strand, counting down.
AGAAGCCGTGCTTTAGCTACCGTCGACCTCTGTGTGGGCGAAGCAGTTTAGGGTGTACTGTGGCTGAGAGCCCTGGGACGGTTTCAAGATCGTAATATCGGGGAGAGACAGGCCGGTACAGAAGGCAGCTCTCAACTCACATCATGGTTATGGGGCTAGTACCATTGCCCAGGGTGTGTGTGCAGGCTTAAACACAGCCACCTAACTCGAAGGAAAAACTCGGTTGAGAGCCTGTGCTGCAGGTAAAACAGCTGCTCCTGAGGGTGGCAGCATTTTGTTGTGTGCGTGCGTGAGAGCACTGCAAGGGAGTCCAGACCCATTTTCCGTGTGGGACTCAGGCCTCGGCAGAAGACAGAACACGACTCCCCACTTGTTTCATGAAGCTAGCACTGCGGCCCCACTTTTGCATGGAAGTCTAATAGCAAGCGTTCTTTATTATTATTATTATTAAATGTTTTTATTGTTATGTTAATCCCCATACATTACATCATTAGTTTTAGATATAGTGTTCCATGATTCATTGTTTGTGCATAACACCCAGTGCTCCATGCAGATCGTGCCCTGCTCAATACCCATCACCAGGCTAACCCATCCTCCCACCCCCCTCCCCTCTAGAACCCTCAGTTTGTTTTTCAGAGTCCATCGTCTCTCATGGTTCTTCTCCCCCTCCGATTTTCCCCCCTTCATTCTTCCCCTCCTGCTACATTCTTCTTCTTCTTTTTTTCTTTCTTAACATATATTGCATTATTTGTTTCAGAGGTACAGATCTGAGATTCAACAGTCTTGCACAATTCACAGCGCTTACCAGAACACATACCCTCCCCAGTGTCCAACACCCAGTGACCCCATCCCTCCCACCCCAGCCCCCACTCCAGCAACCCTCAGTTTGTTTCCTGAGATTAAGAATTCCTCATATCAGTGAGGTCATATGATACATGTCTTTCTCTGTTTGACTTATTTCGCTCAGCATGATACCCTCCAGTTCCATCCACGTCGTTGCAGAGGGCAAGATCTCATTCCTTTTGATGGCTGCATAATATTCCATTGTATATATATATATACCCCCTCTTCTTTATCCATTCATCTGTTGGTGGACATCTTGGCTCTTTCCACAGTTTGGCTATTGTGGACATTAATAGCAAGCGTTCTAACTCGGAGAAACAACACTGAAGAGAAACCGTGCTTTAGCTACCGACGACCTCTGTGTGGGAGGAAGCAGTTTAGGGTGTACGGTGGGTGAGAGCCTGGGGACGGGTTCCGTTTCCTAAAATCGAGGGAGAGACAGCCCGGAGAGAAGGCAGCTCTCAACTCACACCATGGTTATGGGGCTAGTACCGTTGCCCCGGGTGTGTGTGCAGGCTTCATGAAAACCGCCTAACTCGAAGGAAAAACTCGCTGGAGAATCCATGCTTCAGCTAAAAGAGCCGCTCTTGAAGGTGGAAGCATTATGTTGTGTGCGTGCATGAGAGCCCTGCAAGGGAGTCCAAAGCTTTTTGTGAGTGAGCCTCAGGCCCCAGCAGAAGGCAGAACACGACTCCCCATGTGTTTCATCACGCTAGCACGGCAGCCCCACTTTTGCATGGAAGTCTAACAGCTAGTGTTCTAACTCGAAGAAACAACACTGTAGAGAAACCCTGCTTTAGCTACCGTCGACCTCTAGATGGAGGAAGTATTACACGGAGTACCGTGGCTGAGAGCCTGGGGAACGGGTTCCATACGTGAAACCAAGGGAGAAATAGGTCCGGGCAGAAGGCACCTCTGGACTCAGCTCTTGCTACCTGAAGCTAACACTACTGCTCCATGTGTGCTTGGAATGCTATGTGCTCGACACTGACTGGGAAGAAACAAGCCTGTCAAGAATCCCAGGTGCAGCTCATTCGCCTACCAGACTACTAACACCAAGAATCAATGCTGTAGCTTTACTGCGCTTTAGCTAACATTGCAGTTCCTGAAGCCGCAGGAGTGGTATAGTGTTCGTGTATGAGAGACCGGGGAAAGGGTCCCATACGTGAAATGGAGTGAGAAACAGGCCGGTGCGGAAGGCAGCTCTCAACTCACCTCTTGTTTATGAGGCCAGTACCCTTGCCCCGTGTGTTCCTGCAGGCCATAAGCCAACCGCCTAACTCAAAGGAACAACTCTGTAGAGAATTCCTGCTTCGGCTAAAAGAGCCATGCCTCAGGGTGGACGCATTGTGTGGTGTGCATGCGTGAGTGCACAGCAAGTGAGTCCAAAAGCATTTTCCTTGTGAGACCCAGGCCCCAGAAGAAGCCAGAACACGACTCCCCACTTGCTCCATGAATCTAATACTGCGGCCCCACTTTTGCATGGAAGTCTGATAGTTAGCTTTCTAAGTCGGAGAAACAACACTGTAGAGAAACCGTGCTTTAGCTACCGTCGACCTCTCTGAGGGCGAAGCAGTTTAGGGTGTACTGAGGTTGGGAGCCCTGGGACGGTTTCAATATCATAATATCGGTGGAGGGACAGGCCGGCACAGAAGGCAGCTCTCAACTCACATCATGGTTATGGGGCTACTACCGTTGCCCAGGGTGTGTGTGCAGGCTGAAACACAGCCACCTAACTCGAAGGAAAAACTCGGTAGAGAGCCTGTGCTGCAGGTAAAACAGCTGCTCCTGAGGGTGGAAGCATTTTGTTGTGTGCGTGCGTGAGAGCACTGCAAGGGAGTCCAAAGCTTTCTGCGAGTGAGACTCAGGCCCCAGCGAAAGGCAGAACACCACTCCCCATGTGTTTCATCAAGCTAGCACGGCAGCGCCACTTTTCAGGGAAGTCTAATAGCTAGCGTTCTAAGTCGAAGAAACAACACTGTAGAGAAGCCGTGCTTTAGCTACCGTCGACCTCTGTGTGGGCGAAGCAGTTTAGGGTGTACTGTGGCTGGCAGCCTGGGGACGGTTTCCATTTCGGAATATAGGGGGAGAGACAGTCCGGTACAGAAGGCAGCTCTCAACTCACTACATGCTTAAGGGGCTAGTTCCGTTGCCCCGTGGGTGTGTGCAGGCTTAAAGACAGCCACTTAACTCGAAGGAAAAACTCGGTAGGGAATCCGAGCTGCAGGTAAAACAGCTGCTCCTAAGGGTGGAAGCCTTTTGTTGTGTGCGTGCGTGAGAGCACTGCAAGGGAGTCCAAAGCATTTTGCGAGTGAGACTCAGGCCCCAGCGAAAGGCAGAACACGACTCCCCATGTGTTTTACCAAGCTAGCACGGCAGCCCCACATTTGCATGGAAGTCTAAGAGCTAGCGTTCTAACTCGAAGAAACTACACAGTAGAGAAACCGTGCTTTAGCTACCGTCGACCTCTCTGTGGGCGAAGCAGTTTCGGGTGTACTGTGGCTGAGAGCCTGGGGACATTTTCCATTTTGTAAAATCGGGGGAGAGACAGGCCGGTACAGAAGGCAGCTCTCAACTCACATCATGGTTATGGGGCTAGTACCGTTGCCCTGGGTGTGTGTGCAGGCTGAAAGACAGCCACCTAACTCAAAGGAAAAACACGGTAGAGAATCCGTGCTTCAGCTCAAACAGCCGCTCCTGAGGGTGGAAGCATTTGGTTGTGTGCGTGCGTGAGAGGACTGCAAGGGAGTCCAAAGTTTCTGCGAGTGAGACTCAGGCCCCAGCAAAAGGCAGAAGACGACTCCCCGTGTGTTTCATTTAGCTAGCACTGCGGCCCTACTTTTGCATGGAAATCTAATCGCTAGCGTTCTCCCTGGAAGAAACAACACGGTAGAGAAACCGTGCTTTAGCTACCATCCACCTCTCTGAGGGAGGAAGCACTTTCCAGGCTACCGTGGGTGAGAGCCTGAGGAACGGGTTCCTTACGTGAAACCGAGGGAGAAGGAGTCCGGGCCAGAAGGCTCCTCTCGACTCAGCTCTTGTTACCTGAAGCTAACACTTCGGCTCCATGTGTGCATAGGAATGCTAAGGGCTCCACACTGATTTGGCAGAAAGAAGCCGCTCAAGAACCCCAGCTTCAGCTCGTTCGCCTCTCCACAGGGTGGCAGCATTTTCAAGTCTGCTTGAGTGCAAACCTGGGGAAGGAGTCCCAGCCGAATTCGGAGGGAGAAATAAGCATGGGCAGAAGGCCCCTATGGACTCAACTCTTGTTTCGGGAAACTAGATCGGCTCTCCCGTGTGTGCGTGGAGTCCTCAGTGCCATCCACGCAACGCGAAGGAACAAAACTGTAGAGAACCCGTGCCTCAGCAAAGATCGCCCTTCCTGAGCGTGCACTTCATCTGTTGTGTGTTTTTGTGAAAGCATGAGAAATGGAACCTAAACGTAACTCGGAGTG